>NW_006800225.1:319136-348683 GCF_000485575.1 Poecilia formosa
GCAAAGGAACAAAGTGTTAGAGCTGGAGTGACAAAAAGTGATTTGACTTTTTATCTAAAACATTGGAACTATAACGTGTTGGCGTTGTGAATCTGGTGGTTAGCAAATTTCAGCCGTATTGTTTAAAGTCTCCATGTTTCTCACATGGCTGGCAGGTTTTGAAAGTTTTTTTCAGCTATAAGAAGAGAATTGCAGTGGACCTAAGCTCATACATGCTCAGTCTGAAGAGACTAGAGCACAAACAGATGTGGAAAAACCTCCAATCAAATTTCACAACACTGAAGCTAAACCTCCTGATTTAAATTCAAGTAGTCCTGGGAGGGTGCAGGGTTGAGTATGATTTCTTTTCTCCAGCACTGATTTATATGATTTTTTTTTTTGAGGACGTTTTGCTAAGCAGACTAATGAGAAGCACGGTGCTGTTGAATGATTTAGTGGGGAGATTGAGCATGCACTGAGGGTAGGTCTTAAGACAAATTCTCTTTTTATTCCCTAATTGGTGTGAGGGAGAAACAAGGCAGTTTTGGCCTTGAAAAATGACAATTAAAAAAGGTTGCTTACTCTGCTTTTGCTGTATGATACACAATTAGACCACGAATTGTGTCATTCCTTTCAAATGGTTTTCAGTAAACAGTTAAAAAGAAGAAGAAGAAAAAAGTCCTTCCCCGACATGAGTTCAGATAATTTTTAATGCTTTTTCACTCTTGTCAATAGCTAAGACCTGCAACAGGGGACCTCGGTTTGTATAAAAATGGAAGCAAAGCCAATTTATATTTTAAAGAAATGCGTCGTTCTATAGTAATCCAGTGAATGAGACGTGAGAAAAATGACTGGTCCCCCAACACTGAAGGAGTTGGATAAAAAGTAAATGGATGGAAATGTCAGTTTATGCCAGTTCAATTGAAATGTTTTATCATTTGTCAGTTATTTCAACCACAGCAAAATATAATTGCATGCAATATGGGAGAATACAATTTAAAAAAATGGAAAAAAAAAAAAGATAATTGCCTAAGCAGCACACGCCTAAAGGAAACTATTGATTAAAACGTGGCACTAGAAAAGCTTCCCAAACCAACGAACTCAGAATGGCTGCAGGTTGGAAAATTGACTTTAGTTTTATTACTCAAGCCAAAGTCTTATTTGGTTAACCTGCTGAAAGATGTCCATCAGGTAGTACTTTATGAAATATGTACATGATTGGCAAGAATGCTTGTGTTGGCTATACTTGCCTAAGTAATATTGATATTGATAGCAGAACCCAATGTTTATCTGCATGTTGTTGCCCAAACTATCACACCACCACCACTGACTCGTGTTCTTCCTGTAGTCGATACCAGTGCCATGTCTTCCCAAAGGAAACATTGCTCAGACAGAACTTTGACACAGTTTGAAATGTATCCATTTATTTGGTAGGGACAATACACATTAATGGACATTTTGTAAATCTGCCAGAATTAGCCAAAAGGTTAGTTTTCATCTGTTTTCTCTGAACAATGAGTAAATAGTCTAGCTAAAAACAAAGGTTATACAAACAAGATTAAAAATGTCTTAACTACACAAGTTTGGTCAATTAATGCAGTCAATACAAGGAGAAAATGCAAAACATGGGAAACTACAACACAATTATTATAAAAAGTATAAGAAATGAACAATTTGGGTAGCAGAAATACTGTTCTAGACATGGGAAAACAACTGTAATTGTGTTAAAGAAGGCGCGTTCTCCAAAGAGGTGTTGGCTCTAAGTGTATTTGATGTTCCTTTAAATACCAACTTTGACCCTTTTCCAGCTGGAGGGAAAGGAGGCTGAATCTCATGTTTATTCAGCACATGCAGCAGGCCCTGGGACAAATCACACTCAAGAATGGCTGTTGCCTCTGGAGGCCGAGAGAACCACCTAAGGGTGTGATGCTAAATATGGAAATTGCAAGGCATGCTCCAATATGCATATTCACCGTTCTGCAGTTTGTCATAACACCCTTATGCTATATATATTTATATTACTCTGTCATTTCAAAAAATACCAATATGTTAAAATATAAAGCAACTGCTACAAGAGGCATTACTAAATCCCCAACTTTTCCCTTTGTCAAATTCCTGTGCTGTTACTGCCACTGAGAGCTGTCTGCGTTTTCTGCTTACCTGCCACTGCGATCTGTTTGCTCGTTTCATTCTGTGACTGAAGTCGTCACTGTTAATATGAGCTTGTATTCAATCATCCCGTCATCCTCTTAGATCTGCAGGAGTGAGAGATGCAAGAAGCAACTCAACTGGGGGCTAAACTCAGTGAGAGTGGCTTCTAAGATCTCAGACGGATGGATGTTGGCTGCCGTGAGTTAGACAACACCGTCTGGTCCAGTAAACGCACTGACAGTGATCAACAAAGAAGTGTTGTTTTACCTTTTTTTTTTTTTTTTCTCCCTTTCGTTAAAAAAAAAATCTTCTTGCGGTCTCAAAGATCAACTACTCAGGGTTTTTTTTTTCTTCTTTCATAGTTGTCAAATATCTTTTTTTTTTTGTTGGCGAGGCTGTTGAAGTAAATGAGATTTCCCAAAGAGCTGTGTTTGCAGAGAAGCACTCAAAGTGATATTGACATGTTGTCAAGCTGGTGCCTGTCTCTGAGGATGTCTCGGGTTGTTGACAGGCCTGAGCTGCGATCATGATTTTTCTTTTTTTTTTTTCCCTCCTCCTGCCGTTGAGTAATTTCAGCCTGTCTTCCAGAAATGATTTGCTTCTCCTATTTTTAGTCCAAAGTCTAATCTTCTTCAGTAAAGTTAGTCAGAACTCGTCTGGCAACACCTGCTGAAGAGCTCCTTGGAGATCACCTGTCTGAAGCGTGGCCGAGAGAGAGTGCCTTGGTTGAGCCGAAAATTATGATCGTGAATGAGGATTAAAAGGGACGCAAGGTGAGACCACTTTGAACAGCTGACATTTTTGAATGATACATTGATCTTCCAACGTAGGTATTTGTCTTTCTGTTTGGTCTTGAGTGAGAGCAACTTCACTTGCTTCACTAGTTAGGATGTAGCTTTGTTAATTCTCAGATAACAATGAATTTAACAGAACCCTTAAATTTACCCTTAAGTTTTTGAACTCCGGGTAGAGATGTATAAATCCCTTAAAATAAACAAATGTGTTAATGCAGTAGCCTAATCTCACATTGATCTTTTACTTTTTTCCGTTTGCCATCCTCCCATGTGTGTGTAATGCCATGATAAACTTGCGTCCTCACTTAGCCTGATTAATCACAGTTCCAGTTTTTTCAAACCTTTTACTTAAATGATCTGACTGCAGATATTTGCAATATTTCAGGAAGATGAAAGAAACCAGATCCAACAATGCAGGTGACCTAAAGGCTATCGAAGCAGCCCTGTGCTTTCATTACACCTCAGCAGAGCCACAGACTCAGCGTCTCAACGCCACGCTGCATTGATACAGAGGTGCAAGTGAAAGGTGGCCAAATCAAGTACCGAGTACGTAAAAGTGAATATACATTTCAGAAGCCTGACATTTCTGACCAAAAAAATATTATTTTTCATTGAGTCTATGTAATATTCAAATGTTCTGAGACACTGAAATTGTTTATTATTTGTAGGCGTAATTATCTAAATTGCAAGAAATAAAAGCTTGAAATATGTCACTCCATGTGTAATGAATGTCCACTACATGAGTTTCGCTTTCTAAAATGAGAAAAACTGAACTTTTTCATGGAATTTATATTTGTTTTCTGTACTTGTATTTGAGTAGGGAAAGAAGAAGAGGGCAAGGAAACAAGGAGACGAGGGAGGACAGATTGATATGAGAAGAAAGAAACAAAGAACAGACAGAAAACGGAGAAAGAAGAACATACAACGAAAGAAATAACAATGGAAAGGGCAACGCCACATTTAGATAATATAAAATAAAGCCTGGAAATGCAAATATTATGTTTGATTTTTCCACTTATCCAGCCATTAAAAATATAAATTCTCTTATTTTCCAGACTGTGTAGGAAGCCTATAGTAAAAAAAAAAAAAATCACCAGTGTGTTTTAGAGGGAAAAAAGTCAATTCAAATTCTGCTGTTTAGCAAACCATTCTAAAGGATTATAATTCAGTCCAATACAATTTGATAAAGTCAGTAAAGCAAATTAGTAGTTACAGAATTACCAGAAATGCGTTTTAGGGTCAGGAAATGATCAAATCGTTTTAAATCTTCATCCCCCATTCCAAAAGTAAACCGAGCCCTGCAGAGAAGAACAGCAGACCTCCTTTGACTGTTAAGACATTGAATCTGACTAAGAATACCTTCAGAGTAAGGACAATAAAAACATGAAGCTGAAAACCGGAATATACTTTGCTTGAACTCGTGATGGAATACCACCAACGTTAAAAATATTATTTTGCCGGTTGAGAAGACGTATTGCCTTCATGTTGGAGGCGTCCTCAGGATAGAGATGCACAGTCAGAGGCTAGCAAGGTTGAACGGCTGAGGTTATCAGACAGCTGTGTGACATATTGTTCTGATATTTAGCTGCCTGGACACCTCCTGGGCCTTCACCAGCACGTCTATTCATACCCCTTTGCAGCACATGAGGCCAGACCAGCTCAGACGAGCAGCTCGTGGCTGTTGACCATAAAAAGAGCATCAGGGCAATGAGCCACAAAGAACGGCCAGACAAGAGAAAGGACGGCGTTGAATGGGGAGGTGGATGATGAGAAAAAGGAGAGGCAGGAGAGGAGGGTCCTGAATGGATGAAAGGAAAGTACGAGAGACAGACTAGGAAAAGGTGGAAGAGTAATAAGACACAGGGAGAGAAAAGGAGGAGTAGAAAGTGTGTGTTCTGGGCAAATGGGAGCTGTGTTACTCCAGCTGGGACCATAAAACAGCAGGTGGATGCCATCATTAGGTCTGGCAGATGAAGCAGGAATCCCAGAGTCCCAGTTCGCTCTGTGCATCTCTGCTGGCGCCAGCTCTCATCCTCTCTGGAATCAAGCGCTGATGGCATGACATATAACATGACACTAAGATGAGAGAGGGGGGGAGAAAGGAAATTTGATTCAGTAATGACTCAAATATGTAGAATTCACTGCTCATTAGAACTTGTGGAAACTGTAGTATTCTGTTGAAAAGAAAAGTTATACAACCAAAATAAATCCCAATTAAGTAAGGGATTAATAGGTTTCATAAACTCAATGATTCCACACTTGTCGTCACCCCAGCTGTTAGTCGTTTTGCAACCCTCTCTGGCTAGTAGTACAGCATGTAGCCTATTCCTGCAACATTTTCACAAAGTTGGAGCAGGCAGAGAGAGAAGATCTTCAATTCTTTCTTGTTGCACAATTTCTTTAGATCGGGGAATCAAACTCAGTCCTCGAGGGTCGGTACCTGGTGTGTTTCAGATGTTATTCTGCTGAAACACACTTGATTAAATGGCCGAATTACCCCCTTAGCATGTTTCCTAGTTTTTCAGATGATTGGTCATCAGCCAACATGTTCCTTAAGCACTCACACCACACTTTTTCTACAGAATGTTTGGTCTGGAGATCAAGATGGCTGTAGAACAGCTCGATTAAGTGTCTTGTGAACCAAGCCTGTGTTTGTTGAAATATTCAGTTGGTTTTCTTGTACAAATTTTATTTGACATGTATTTCAGAGCGTTTACAGTCCATGAAATGTTCACCTGTGGAAGAGGAAGAGCTCCACAGCATCATACCCCCCCTCCATACTTTACAGTGGGAATAAAGTGCTTTCTTTGCACCAAGTTAAATCCATCAGGAGTGGTTGTTGCTGGGAAGCTTATCCTTGTTTGGAGCTTACCAAAGCACGTAGTTCAAGTTAAATCCTTGTAGTGTCTTGTAAACTTTACAGACTTGATGACGAGGCATGATTGACGCACATGAATATCCTCTATTATAGAGACTTAGAGATCCTAAAATGTCACTTGTTGCTGCAGTTTTCAGCCAGTGATTACTGTATATGAATTTTTTTATTTTTCTGCCTGTAGCCTTCTCAACTAACCTGACCAGTTTTTGTATGATTGTAAATATTATGAAGATCAGGCAAATAGTTGTGTTCTTGTAACAATTTCAGATATTTTGTCCATAGGCCGTTTAAGTCAGAACTGGTAGGGGTGCCCTCATTTGTGGGATATAAGTGATTTTGTTAAACACCATTATTTGTAGGTGTTCTTCCTTGATTATCGTGGAATGCAGTTAATGAATTTAAATTTTGTTTTACTTGCGGCGATATTTTTATTCATTGTCCACCTGATCTAATTGTTTAATTCACTTGATATAGCTAAACATTTTGCCATGCAGTACGTTAAGTGTTTGTTATATCTAGGACCATAGAAGCTTTGTCTTTTTACTTGAAATAAAAAAAGTTTTTGTACATTCACAGGTGAAATAAAAAAAATTACCTTCTAATTTTTTTTTTTAAGTTCTCAATCTACGTATTTCTGAAAATTCATCGTGCAATGACTTCTGTTCACATATGAACTCAACATCTGCTTGTCTCTCTTCATTTGTAAAATTAATGCGATGTACTGTACTACATATACATATAAAATTTTCACAAGGTGGTGCTCCCATCTATTCTCTGAGTATTGTTTGTTGTATTTTTATTTTCCTCCTCCTGGTGGAAGGAATGTCGAATTTAGCTAGGAGTGTACCTACGAGGTGTCGTCTGGGATGCCGGTTTGATAGCAGATGAGAGCTGCCATCGCAGAACCCTCCAGGTGCCCTGAGGGCTAAACGGATGGGTGCAACATGGCACTTTCAGAAGGTGCTCCTTTGCTCTGATTCGTCTTCCCCCCCGTCGTGTTGTGCCTGCCATTAGCGAGCACGTCTGTTTGGTCTGAGCTGTTCTTTAAAACCGTTTCCTCTCTGAGCCCTTTAGCTGACCGTTGGCAGTTGATCACCGTGCGATGTTTGGTTGCTGTAGTTGCGGAACTGAGTGAAAAGCAAAACTGTTCTAAACAAAACTGAAAAAATAAAATGTGTAGACTTTATTGAACTTTTGTCAATGACTGACATTCTTGATGGTGCTAAACTCTTAACTCGTTAACGTGATACATCCCAACTCAACATCTTTACTTTTATTTTCTTTTATGGATGCTATGTATTCATTCAATTAACTACAGTAGACAGCAGAAACTCGTTAAATTGAAATGTAGTCAATCAGTGCGAACAACCGCTCACTGAGCATCGCTGTGATGTGGATGATCTCCCTGATTTTGTTGTTTTGACTGCAGCAGCTCAACGATGCATCTTTTCAGTTTTTGATTGGTCTTTCACTGCGCTTTAGTCTTTTTTTTTTTTCCCCCCTCTGTGGCCTCAGCAGGGAGCAAAGTGGTATGTGGAAGCATGTCATCCCCCTGATTTCTTTTTAAAAAGCCGACCCTGATGCTTTTAAATGCATCATCAAGGCAATGGGCTGTCCAAGTCGGTTACAAGTTAACCAAATAAACACTGACAATGAAATTAATAATGCATATTGTTTGTGAATGCCTCAGCTGGATGATTTGACTGATGTATGCAAAGATGGTAATTTATTGAAAGTAAATTCATGTAATTGTGCAGCAGAACTTGATGAAGCAAAAGAAGGTGTCAGCACGGCTTCCATCATCATCAGAAGAAAGAAATCATTAAAGAGCAAAAACAAATCCAACTTCAAAGGACGGTGCAGAACAAACACTTATTTTATGGATGTGTTTCATTTAGACCAAAGTTCAGAAAGCCTGTTATGGTAAATATGTCAGATTTGTTGTTAGTTGTTTGTGGATCTGAGTTTTGGATTATTTATTTTTCTCACAGTCCACTGGGATGCAGGAGCGCTCTCCACACATATCAAAGGTAGTTGGTGTAAATTTGATTTGAAGATCAGGGGGAACAAGAGCTAAAATGTAGTTGTCATTGTCGAGACAGATTTCCACAGCGAAGAGGCTCAAATGGCGAGGCAGTCACAGAGTCCAACTTGGTAAAAATAGTTTACAGTTCGGTTTAATAATTATGATATCAGCAAAATGACGCCGTGCAGAAAATATCTACCTTGCTGACTTTTTTTTTGAAGGAGCACAAATGTACACCAACATTCATTATTACTATATTAAATTATTACAAAACACAACAGTTATATTAATAAAATGGGTGGATGCTTTGCAATATGTAATGGAGACGTATACAATAAGATAATTAATGTTTATGCATGAACCTCACATGACTTTAACCCTACTTTTATTCAGACTCTTCTTGTTGAACTGTGTGTCTACTTTATTCATCCGTCCATCCATTTTCTTCCACTCATCTGGGGTTGGGTTGTGGGGGCATCAGCCTAAACAGGGAAACTCAGACTTTCCTCTCCTCAGCCACTTGGCCCAGCTCCTCCAGGGGAATCCAAAGACATTTCCAGGGCAGCTGAGAAACATAGTCCTTCCAGCGTGTTCTGGGCCTTCCCATGGTTCTGCTACTGGTGGATCATCTCACCTGGGAGGCATCCAGGAGGCATCCTCACCAGAGGCCTGAACCACATCAACTGAGCTTCTCTCGACCTGTAAGGCAGAGTCCAGACACCCTGCTAAAGAAAGTAATTTTGGAGGCTTAGGAGTGTGATCCTCCTGCAGTTGAAACACACTCTATGACCCCCCTCTTGAATGGGGGAAACTGCCCCAGATGTCCACCCAATATTGCAGTGCCACAACTTCTATAGCTCCTCCTGGAAGTTTTGTCAGCTTGAACTCATTTGTTTTTATGTGTTTATACCACAAGATATAAAAATGTACTCGTAGTTACACACCTAGCTACATGCTCATGTAGCTAGGAGAAAGTCTGTAGCTGCACGATAATGAGGAGAATTCTCAGCTCTGCTCTTGTAGCATTTACTCTTACAACAAAAGTTATCTGCGCTGGCTTTGGGTCAAATATAGGGGACATTTGACCCAGACCCAGAAACGGTGATTGGTTAGGTTCTTTTTCTCCAAAGGTTTGGAGATCTGGAAGGGATCTGGGCCAATGGTGCTCCGTGAGTACTATTACACTGGCAACGTTAATGTGTTTCTTTCAAACTTGCACCTTATTGGCTGAAACCAATACCTTAATTCTGTGAATAGCCAACAGAGCCCGGTATGTTCATAAGTGGTGAGTTTTCCCCACACTCTGAAATGGCTTTGTAATCGAGCTGAATTCAAGCACAAATTTTACCATTTGAAAACCTCAATTTGTTATTTAAGGCTGGGCTATAGAGAGACGATTGCTTCCTGCAGGCGTGGACTTCGTAGAAATTTATATTGTACAAAGTTGCTAATGTTTGCCCATGAAGTATGTAATGTGGCAGTTCAATGGTATGAAGCTTAGCGGAAATTGCCTGTGCTGTAAACAATCGTCCTCCACTGCAAAGAAAGAAGCGCCAATTCAAATAAAGCGGCTGTTGATGGAAGAGTAGCCAACATGGACTGACTGCCTTTGTTCACTAACCGTAACCCTGTAAGCAAGATTTTATTTGTTTTGCGCAAGGTTCCACAGGAAGACAGTGTTCATGCTAGCTTTGGTGACTTGTACCTGGTTTTCTCGTGATTCATCACATATAGTCAGAGCATCAATGAATTGTTTCAGATAGATCTGTTCTGAACCTGAATTTCTACCTCAAGTTTCAACTTTACGAATATGGTGTTCTCTAGATCCTACTTGGTATTTTGTTTATCCTTTAGGCCCATTAAAGGATGGATGGACAGATTTTGGTCTCAGTTGATGGGCCTGATCATGTGCCTTTCAAAGCAGCAGGCTTCAAAATATTCGTTCAATATAGCACGTTGCATGAACTGGCCTCAAGCGGCATCTGGTTGCTAACCCTTAAGCTCTCCATGATAATATTTTGCTCATTATCAATTTCTTGCATTAAGCTTCAAACTAGGAGAAACTGATGCCCCTTAAAAATCCCAAGACCTGCTTCTCAGCCAACTTATTGTTAAAGGTCATGTAGTCCATATTGGCGAACTTCTAAGATTTGCCCCCAGTGTCCTTTCATAGTCCCTTAGTCTTTCTTTGCAGATAATCAAATGTGTAAAATCAGAAGGATATCAAATACTTATTTCCCCCACTGTCCAAATCGAATTTCAACACCCTCTTTCCTTTTTCCTCACCCTAGTCTAACAAAAAATTGTGCTTCTTTGTGGCTATAAATGAGTCTTTCAACATCAGACAGCAACTGCAAACAAATCACTCATAACTTTGCTTATGTGTGCACACGCATCACAATGGCCTATTTTTTTTAAAGGGCCTGCTTGACAGGATGTGACAATTGATGCTGAACATTAATAATGCACACCATATGCTCTGGACAAATATCCAAGCATTATAAAATGTGATTTCCTGTGTCAGCCGTTAATTAATGGTTGTTAAAAAAAGAAAAGACTGAGATGTTGGACATGATTAAAGAAGCTGAAGTTTGTTGTAAACACAGACATCATATGATGGTTAATGAGATAAGAGGGAATAAATTATTGTCACTTAGTGTCTGTTATATTCTTTGTGAGCACTGTGAAGAGAGCTACATCTCACTGAAGCAGTCTTTGTTGTAACTTATTTGAATGTTGGAGTCATTTGCATATTAATCTTCATATTAAAGCCTAAGCTGAGGTTTGATGATTCTGTTATATGTGGTTATAGATATACTGCATTTAGTTTTGGTGCACTCTATTTAATGGTTCTTCAAAGCTCAAAAGGTCTTTTTAAATATTGTGTATCTACTAACTGCTTTTTTTTTTTTTTTTTTTACATCTCTGCAACATACAGTGATTCGTATTTTTATTTTTTTACTATGCAACAAATTCTCATGAAAAAAGTATTTTTTTTTCCTGAAATTTTCAGATCATCATTATGCTTTATCTAAAATAGATGCACATAAGACATAGCAAGATACTTTTAAATGTATTTTTTTTTCTTAATGTTGACTATGAATTGGGCAAAAAAATGGGAGGGAGGGAGGGAGGGAGAGAGGGAGAGAGAGAGAGAGAGAGAGAGAGAGAGAGAGAGAGAGAGAGAGAGAATCAGTGACTGCAGCCCATAATTTCTCCAAAAAATTGACAGATTTGGAAAGATAAGTTGAGATAAACTAACTAGAACATTAAGCGTTGTTCAAAGTCAACCAAAGCAATTAAATTAAAACACAAAATGAGGTTTTCCACCAAATTTATTTACTAGACCAACATTGGAACTTGATTCAGATCTTAATCGATTCAGTTAAACACCAGGTTAAATTTCCACATACAAATAGTCACCATGGAGCTCTGTCATTACACAACTTGAAACCTCTATTATCAAGTAAAAGTTTGATCCTCCAGTTTCTAAACTTGTAGTTCTGCGAATCAAAACATTGGTTGCATTATCAGTGCACCCTATTAACCACTGACATCTACCTCCAAATGTTTTCTTAACTTTATCAGTGAAAATGTGGCGCTCTGTTGTGGTCAGGTGAACACTACAGCAACTCTTCAGATACAAAGGAATCAATTTAATTAAGAGACGAATGATCTTTGGCTTGTTGCTTTCATCGCGGTCAGTGACCGCCAAGCCAAAACATATTGCACTGTTGAAATATCTGTTCCTCAGTATTTCCAGTGTTGCTGAAGTCCTCACTTCACCCAGATCTTTGTCCTTGTACATGCACCTTGGAAATAAGTGAAATTGTGCCAAGAAACTTTTTTTCTCTCTCATGGACATATCGGATGAACAAAGAAAAAGGGGTAAAGCTGTCAACCCCCTATCTGGTATGGGCTGGAACTGGTGGAAAACCAGGATGAGTTGGGAACTGAAGGAAGAGCCTGTTTGAGAAACCTTAGACTCACACATCCAGGATAGTTGGTTTCATTTTATAAGGGAAGCTGAGGTCATGGTTTCTCAAATGAGCCATTTTTAGCATCTTAATTGCAGATGCATGTTCCAGGAGCTGTGGCGTAATTTTTAGTGATGCCTAATGCAGAGGCAACTAGAACACCGTTTGATGATTTCTCCCATCAATGCTGCCACCATGTCCTCTTTAATGTAGGTCCTCCACAAGGGGAGTCGAGCATCATATCAGGAATCCTCTTCATTGTCTCTGCTTGGAGATTTTCAGGGCACATCCCAGAAGAGTTAGATCCAGAGGCTGTATTGAGGAACTTTTTATCCTTCTGCTTGGTAAATGTTTTACTTTTCCCCTGATTGACTTGTTGCCACCATGTCCCAATCCCAACAGGATGAGAGAGAGTCAATTTATGTTGTTTCTGTGCTAGTCCATTTTTTATTACTGTTGAGGCTCAGAGTTCTTACTGTTTAGGCCTGAATTAAACAAACTAAAATCAATATAATTGTTGCCTGCTTTAATCGGGTCAGAGGAATTGCGTCAGTCTGGCCTGCTCTCAGTTCCTGATTGCTACCAAAAGTTTGCACAACTCCACATTTTCCTGATTTCGTTGGACATAATTCTGAGAAAAATCTAGATTTGTACCTTGAGGGCCTACTTCTCAGCAGCCAAAAGTACTTAGTTCACTTGTCACCTGACAAAGACTCAGTCACTCCCAGAGTTTAAAACATGGATGCTGTGCCAATATCATGCTAAAAAGTAAATTAGACAACTGTGGTAAATACCAGATCCAGACCTAAGACCATTTAGTATATTAACCCAACACTTGGAAACATTTGGTCTGACATACAAACCAGTCACTTCAGATGAATCCCTGAATCTAGATTGAAAATCTAAGTCAGTGTTTTTTCTGCAACAGTCTGTCAGATGCAAACGAAAGGAAAAGAATAAAATCACTCATCATTTATTCCTTTCTGTCTTTTAGTTTATTAATTTGATTTTAAATCAACAAACACGGTGTCACAGTTTTCTGACAGGGCTTTGAGAGAGGGTTTTTCTCATCATTAATTAAGTATCGTACATGCTGCCTGTGGTTAATTAGGAAGACGGGGTCATTTGGGAGGGCTTATTAACTGGAACAAATTTGGTAAAGGAAAAAGACCGAGACAGATAAAAGAGGCAGAGGGAAGTGAAGGAAGAGGGCCTCCACTGGGTTCAGCCACTGCTCTCACAAGCTTTGGCTTTTGTGATTGATAACTGCACCAGTCATGGCTCAAGTCAAACTGGGAGAGATGGAGTATCTTAGGAAGAGAGGAAATCTAGGAGAAAGAAGACGGTGAGGGAGTGGGGGCTGCAGGAAATGATTGGAGACATATGCTAGCTCTCAGGAAAGATGGGGTTAGACAGAAAGGAGGGAAATGGAGGATGAAAAGGGTGGAACAGTGAAACATGAAAACCAAAGGAAAGACAGAGTAGGCGCATGGAAATGAACTTAACTGCAGTATCAAATCACATCATACACTTTTTTTTACTGCATTCAAACCTCTTTTAATTCACCTGATACATTTGGAGTCTTAGCTCTGACATTACAAAAACATAAATATCTTCGATTTACACAAATTGTTTAGTGTATTGTTCAGTGAAATACTTTGATGGTATCTTGTGAGTTTTTGTGAGTGTAAATGTGTGCCAATGGCAAAAACCAATAAGGCAATGGTGTCAAATTTAGGCGTAATGCTGTTTCCTGTTTCCTTAATACGCTGTGACAGAATGGGTTTGGCCAGGCCGGTAGAACAACAGATGTTTTGCTCAAATGTGACAACTGGGTTGCCAAAAAAAAAAAAATCCCAGTGGCGATGCATGTGTTTGGAGCTGACCTAGCACAAGTTTTAGTAAACTGAGAACAGCATGAGATGAAATGACTTTTGGGCACAACAGACTTCATGTCACGAGTGATGTTTAAAGAGATTTAAGTCTTGTAAGGCAGAAATCCAAAAAGAGGTGCAGCCTTATGTTACACGCTTTCTTGCTGCAGTTTAAGTAAATAACTATGGAGTTCAAAATATGTTAGTTGCAGATATAAATCTGCAACATCTTTTTGTCAAAGATGCATACATCTTTGACAAAAAGATGTATGCATCAAATGCCACAAATCTCCTAGATTACGGGTCTTTAACTAAAATTCAGTTTGTAAATGAATCATCTTTTTGTTTCTTGTGGGAGTCCAGATTTTGAATGAACAATTCCAAATTTCTTTAATTATTTGTAGTTTCTATTCAAATGAATGCTCCTGTCATTTTCATGTCATATTTAAAAAAATATGCTGACTTACAAAGACATTCTTGAGGGGAAAAACAACAAACGTCATTTGTCAGAGCAACTTTTTTCTTTCTGCTGCTTTGCGAACTTCTGAAAGCCATTAAGTCTTGAGTGGTCCTTCTTTGAAGGCGAGAGCAAATGGTGCTTCATTGATTGACAGGGCTGGCCTTGCCTTAATAGAACATAATTGGGCAATTTTGAAGGGTCTCTGAAAAATGACCAAATAATAACACATGACTTGTCTTGAGACTTGTTTTCACAGATAATTGTGTAAAAACGCATCTGGCACACCATTAGTTCCATTTTCACATTAGAATAATAATCCTTTTGAACTAATAAACTCGCTCAAATGTCTGAGCCTGGGTGGTGGGATTTAAGTAAAGGGACTAAATACTGTATGCATTCATCAACAGAGTTGAGAGAAAGTGTGACTTTTGCCTAGAAAGGAACAATAAACTTATCAAGTCAAAGGGGAAATAATGTGGTATTTGTTTTATCTTGAACATTTTGCCATTATTGTACTTGCATATATGCATACATTTTTGTCTATGAAATTAAATGTATTGTATTTTTTTAGCTTGATGATCAAAGATCTAATTAGAACAAAGTATGTTGCATGGTTAATATAGTAGACAATACTTATTTCCTTTCCAAATGGAAATTAATCATATTTTTTTACAAGAATAAAATATGGTATGCTAAAAAACTTATTCTAATATAATTTTTTTTTTAAATTTACCATACCTTACTAAAGTGTAAAGGTATGTTCTTTAAAAAAGAAAGAGAGAATGTGCAGGGGGAGGGGTCCGTTAGTCTACCTCGCCTCTTACCTTTAATGTGTAAACCATACCAATGCCCTCGGGAGTTGTTATTGTTTTGGTCTTGCTTGCTGTGAAAGATTGCACCAATATCTTGTCTCAAATTAAAGGATAATTAAAAAAATGTTATTTCAAAGTTATTGCCGTCCATAAAACTTTGATTAGGCAAACATTACCCACATTAGGGCTTAATCGCCTTTGCCCCTGTGATTACAGTCACCAGTTTTATATACTGCGCAGAACATATGAATAAATGAATAATTAAGAAACCAGGGGGAAAAAAGTGGGTTGGAAGAACATTCGGAGGTAGTGTTGAAACTGCCTGTGGTGGCTAAAGTTTTCAGTTCAAACAACCTTATTTGTTGTAGCGTACTTTTTGCTGTTTAAGTTAAAGTATTCACGTAACATCGTAGAATATCGCTTGTAATTCCTCAAAATATTGTTTGTTACTACAGATGTCACAAAGGCTTAAGATGCATTTTCTTTTCTGTTCAAATTTAAAATAGGAAAAAAAAGACAACCCTAAGATGGGTAGGTAGGTATGTAATCTGTATGTTTCCCAGCTGAGGCCTTTCTATGTGAAGTCTGCATGTTCTCCTCAAGCATGTGGGGTTTTTTCCTAGATATTCCTGTTTCCTCCCACAGTCTGAAAACATGAATGTTAGTTTAATTGGCCAGTGCATTCCCACATGCTAATTTGCTTTTACATTGGCTCTGCAGTTGATGGCGTCCTGTTTTTTTGCCAGTTGACTGCTGGGAAAGTTTCCAGCACCTATCATACCACCTGCTGCTCCACTGCCCATTATGCTGAAAATGAATATGTTGGTGTCTAAAACTGATAGGTGAGCTATGGACAAGGTAAAACATTGAAAAGGTAATAATTTTATTTATGTATTAATTTGAAATCACAAAGGGCACTTTCACATGCTGATGATGGCAAGCTACTGGATTCTAGATCTACATCTGCCCCAGTCTGACAGAAGCGAGGGTACAATTTTGGGCCCTTGCCCCTTCTGACCAACACTGGCAGGCAAGGCTGGAGACGTCAAGGGTCAGCGGATCAGGAATCAAACCTGCAATCCACCTCCTTCGCCACCACCGCCCCATTACGTAAAGTTTATAGCACCTTCTCTAAGTGCACTGCAGTAGACTTTGCACTTATGTTTTGCAATTTGCAGAGAAGTTGAAATGGTCAAATTAATCTCAAAGTTAACATGAGAATGAGAACAATGTAAACATGTATTTATGCAACGTAGGTTCTGAAACTGTAATTTAATTATTTAAAAAGTGGTTTTAAAAGATTCTTTTGGCTATAGTAGCCTTTTTTGACAGTGAATTGACAGAAATGTAGGATATGAGAGAGGGTCAGCGGGTCGAGACTCGAACCTGTGACAGCCACGTAGAGGACCAAGGTCTCTGTACATGGGTTGCGTGCTCTACTGTTGCACCACACTGGAGCACCCAGAGTATTTCATCTTATGCCAAAAAGAACATTGATCCATGTGTTCTCTGCTGTTTATCTTAAATTGGATCTCGGGGTTAATAGATGAGTAACCCAGAAACCCACGCTGCCGAGCAGCACTCGTTCTGGGGAACCTCGAGTATTTCCCAGCCCAGACGGCATCAGAATTCCGGGTGTTCCTGGAGATTTCCTACTTGTCCATTAAACTTTCTCCTTGGGTCAGGTCCGGAAAACTTCCAGAGTGAGGTGGGAATGTTGGTTCCGCTCTTTTTCACCGTGACAGACCAGAGCATTTCTATAGACAAGAACCCAATTAGTCCACCCATCTCTCATGAAATTGTGATACAAGAGAGGTGTGGTATTGTCTTTGAGTTAAATTTTTAGACAAAAAATAAAAAAAAGTTTTTATTTTCTGTTAAAGATCGTCAAGTAAAGCCTGTGGACCAGTGGTACCTAATGGAGAAAAATTATTTTCTGTCTGATAATCTTTTAAACACGTTATTAATTGCACTTTCATGTTTCCTCCTGATGCTAATAAAGCAACAATAGTCTTGTAGAGCACCTGAAAAATGAGTCCAAGGACACTGGGCATTGCATGGGAAAGGCGTGGCTGTCCGCTTTGAGAAACGATGGGACTCAACAACCAAGATTAATGGAACTCAGATGGCTTTTAATTAGAGCAGCTGTGGTCATTAATTATCTGCCCACAACACAAATATTTTTATATTTGGGCAATGTGTTGATTTATTTGATTTTGTTTACAAGTGGATCTAGATGAATGACTTACCAGCTCTAAAGAAAAGAGGAGAGGAGAGAAATTCTGGGCCTGTTGGCCAGCCTGTTACAGGCGTAGCGTTAATGTTGATGCTGTATAATATGACAGCAATCATAAACATAAAGACTAATTGTTTGTAGTGCAGTGAATGAATTGTTGGCTTGGTGCTGCAGTCTTGTTATTCATTACAACACTTATCATGTTTTGTGGGCACAGCCTTTCAGTTTATTCAGATTTGTAGCAGCTCCCATTACTGATAAAACAGGTGCAGCCATCTACAGTTGTTAAAAACAGGCCAATCCATCTAGTTGTTACCAGGTTTAGTGTAAGTAGTAATTGAAAATTACATTTAAAAAATATATATAAAAAGACTACCTACAATTGAAGCACATTGTCCTGGATCATCTCTGCCTTCTTCAGAGCAATCCAGTCTGTTTGTCTCAGTATTGATGGTTGATTACATGTCAATACATCCGTCCACCTGTTTATTTGAATATCCATCTGTCCGTATGGTTTTTGCAGTTTCAGTGTTAGCAATACCTATTATAAATTCATATGACTACCTCTATACATTTAAGATTGGCTATAGACAACTTAGAACTTGAACTTCAAGTCTGAGGTGATGGGTACAATAAACTGTACTTTTTACAGTGTGGCCACCTTGTTATATTCTTTTTCCATTTCTCTATGCATCATCTATGAATTCCCTCGTGATCATAAGGGTTTTTCCCTTGAAAGCATGAAGCCTGAAGATGATAGGCATACATTTCAGCCTGCAGCCTCTTCTGGTTCTCTTCTCTTTTTTTTGAGTCAGACGAAAAGCCACAGACTGAACTGAATGCTCAAACTAGCTTCCATGTCTCCATTGTTGTATTGTGTTTGCGTGGCATACACACCACGTCGCTCTGCTTTTCCGACTCTGGTTCCACCATGACGACCCCACCCACTGGAGCTGTTAGTCGGTATAATGGAAAAACCACAATTGTAGAGTAGTTTTGAGCCAAGTTGAGCTACACTGTAGAGGCGCTAGTAGAAAAGCATGGTGCAGTCACAGAGGGAAGTGTAGAAGGAGATGGTTCAGGACAGGGTGTGTGGAAGTACAGCACTGCTGATGGGGTGAAAGATTATCTCTTCAGAGCTGGGTCGCTTTTGAAGACAGGGATTCAACTCTTCTTGTAGCTCTTATGGTTCATTCCACCATTGAGGAATGACAGAAAAGTTTGGATTGCCATGAGCAGAGGTCGGGCTAGATGTTTTCACTGACTGTGAAAAAATACCCAGTCAGTCTATTTTCACCCATCAAATAACATGTTCAATGATATTTTATTTTCATTCATACTCAACCCAAACTATCCCAAACTAACACACACCACGGAAATTCAAATAACTTTTTCTTCACATTGACAAACAAATAACGACTCTTCCCTCAGTAACATTCATTTACATGTAAACACTTAGATTAAACGATTGACTTTAATTATGAATTATTAGCCTGCGGTGGCCTATCTGCACAGTTTTCTACTGGTATGCATGGACCTGAATTGTGCACAATCAACTCTCTGAAAGGGACTTGGGGCAGAGGCTACTTTGAGGTTTTGGACCTCATGATAATGCCAGTGAGAGGAAATCCTGCAGCTCCTTCCACACTAGTGGTTCAGCTGCACTGACCAGATGCGCTCTTAAACTTCAATAATTCTTCAACACACAGTCAGCTCCAAGAGATGCATGGAGTATGGTGTCCAGATCTGCTTGTAGGCTCTGATGTTCTCATGGGAGTCTTCCTTTGATTGATTAGGTTACCTGTACTCTTTTTATAAAGTTGAAAATGTCTGCACAAAGTGCTCAGGAGTGTAAATTGTAATCTGTCAAATCGACAGGTGGCCTTCAGATATTTTTGTCACGTTTTAAAAAAAAAAAAAACAAAAAAGAAAAAAAATAGCAGACTACCACCACACAAAACATAATAAACAACAACCCCACAACAGGAGGAACCAAAAAACAATAATAGTCTTCACAAAGGTATTTAAGTAGATGGGAGCTGTTCCACTCGGTACTTTGTATCTTCAAACATCAGGGAAACGCAGCAGGAGTAACCGTGCCACATGTTCACAGCATTTAATGTAATCTGCAATGCATACTGGGGATTTTAGGCTGTGCTTGTTCTTTTTAAATTATGGCAAAAAGAAACCTTGGCAATTTAGCCAGAGTTGGTTACTCTCCTAAAGAAAGCGTTAAGGCTTGATCTGGTAAGATTACATTTTGGGTTTGATATGTTTTTTATGAGACTTGCATGACTGGGTTTTTCAAGCTGTTAATGTCTGAAATATTCCTCTCAGCATGCAAAAAGAAAAACACAATGAGGAGGAGAAATTAAAATTTTATTATTTACTGCACACGACTTTAGGAGTGTAATTAGTATCCTAACTTTGTTGCCCAAGGATATTTACAGCTTCGGCCTCTCCTTTCTTTATTGTGGTCTTTCTTTCACCCTGATGGTGATGTTATCACTTGCTCATTACTTGGTGCTCTGATATATAGAGAGAGAGAGAGAGAGATTCCACCAATCCAAACACATATTTGATGTATGGTGCTACTAGGAAAATGCTCTATTTTTTTTTTATTAATCTCTTTTATAATAGATGTATTTTTAGAAAAAAATATTTTTATTCTGGAACTTTGTTTTGCTTCTTAAAGTGATGATTTTAGCTGTGTTTCTATCCTGTACTGAATAGTTTTCAGAAAAAAACCCAGAAAAAAAATATCCATTAGACGGCTGTGCTTCAGTTTAAAATGAAAACAAGGGGCAGCTGGCATTAAAGGTTGCTGTCTGGGTGAATTTGCTCAATCTAAACCACCTCGTAGAATGACTTGGAACCATTTGGCATAATTTATTGCATAAATGAGCTTATTCTGGATTCTCCAGCTGATTCCTGTTGTCTACAAACTGACTTGTACATCGCTACCTCTGAGGTGACTGCAGGATACAACTCGACCATGGAGAATTTAGGTTGAGCATGCATGATACATTGTACGTAAACATACAACTTAAAGTTAATAGCTTATGGAAAACGTCTTAAAATGTGAAAATTAAATGTGTGCTCAGGACATTGCTGTATTACATTTTTTTTTTAGAAAGTTACCCGTTTGACAACTCGGCTAAAGCAACCAAGTTGCTCTTCCTCATTGATTTCTTTTAAAGTTTCCCCTGAAAGCACGGTTGCTTGTGAGGTTTTAATGTGCTAATAAAGACCGAATGGTCCAGATTATTCAATAAGGGAACTATTTTTATGATAAACACCAGCAGTAAACAAAATAAAATTACACCCTGTTTACAACAACTTTTCTTAAGCCTCTGCTTTTCTCATATGTGCAATTAAGGACAAAGCTGTGAGTACTAATTTGCTTGATGTGCACTTCTCAGTGCCAGCTAAAACAAAACACGACCACCACCAACAATAACACCTGGAGGTTTTAATATTAAATCGAGTTAAACACTTCCTCGAAGAGGGACACTGTTGTTGTTGTTGTTGTTCTTCATGCATTTTTCTGTTCTTCTTCTGTTCCGCATTGCCAGACAGTAATATGCATATGAACGCCGGAGTCTGTCGGATCAGGAGATCAGACGAATCGCGGTGGGGGATCAAAGGAAGCTATCTGATCTCATAAAATCATATTAAAACTGGTTGCCTCATCCAAAGACGGCATAAATGGATCATAGAGGAGTCAACTAGGAGTTTGTGGTACTGAAAAAAAAACACAAAAAAAACGGAAATCTACAAATGCTGGCATGTCATTAAAATTTCATGGTACTCTATGTATTGCATGTGTTCAGTAAACAATTGGATTGTTAACTTGAGGGCAAAGAAGGGAAAACAAGTTGTTCATAATAGCCTGCCACCATCCTGCAGTACAGAATCATATTTTCTGCAGCCCCTTCATCTTTCTGTGTATTTATTTCCTTTCCTCTATGGGAGCGTTTTCACTAAAACGTAAGACAATAGGCAGGCAAAGTATCAGTAAAAATAACCCTCCTGTCAAGGCTGCAGAGTTGGTTGCTTCTCAAAAGCTTTATTGCAACAAGGTATAAGGAGTGATTTGATTATACTTTCCAGGCGGCGCCGTTATTACCCAGTTTGACTAATAAGTACTTTTCAAACCTGCCCCTCTGCTTCCCATTCAGCAGGAGTGCCCTAGTTTCTCTTGGAGTTAACCTTCACGCACTATCATTACTGTCACTCTCTGCTGAAACTTCACAGAGCAGCTGACTTTCTGCTGCGTGTGCATGTATGTGTATTTATGACTGAACATGAATTGAAAAACACAGTTTGTCTTAAATCCCTACGAGTTTCTGGTCTCGCTGATGTAAAGCTCCATATGTTTTCACAATTTGCAGCATGAAGGTTTACTTTTTCTTATTGTCTACGTATTTAGTAAAATACAGTGTCCTATAATAGATTTCCTAACGTTTAGCATTTTTCTTCAACCCATGTTTCAGATGATAAAACACTTTTTTGTAATGTTGGATAAATATGATTAAATACAAACTCATACAAATACAAAATCATCTAAAACAGCAGTTTTAGATGATTTTTTAAAAATGTAGACCCTTTTACAATAATCAATGCGACTAAAGAAAATGTGTGGATGAGATTTAGTCCATTTATCCTAGAAATATTCTTGATGATGGAAGGGTGACTTTGTGATTGTTTTTATGACGGTTTAGGTGTTTCTCCCCCAGGTTTTGGTCCTGATCACTTGTTTCCAATTCCTAAAGGTTCAATTTTCCTACCCAAACTCAAGCCTGGCTACTGTCAGACAAGTAAAACCAAGAATCCAGTTAAATATGGGCATAAACGTCTACGCTTTATGCCCATATTCAGATAAATTCAAGAACAGGTGAGAAACATTGACTTCTTCCTGTGTAGGTCTGGGAACGGTTACAATAGGAGCAGAAAGATGTTTTTATATGTTCTCTTGATTTTCATATGACAAAAATCAGAATAAAACAAAAGAATGATTTTATGTTTCCATAATGAATGTTCGCAAACCTGTGAGAGAAAAGTGAGAAATTATGTTAATCATTCTAAACAAATAGCCTTATGCCATTTGGCCTTCCCTCCTTTTTTTTATTCCACAATATAACATCAATATCAATGAACCCGAAGTGGAGAGAGCAGCCAGTGCTGTGGACAGAACTGTCCAGCATCAAAACAAGTTAATCAATCGGACAACAGTGAAAGGAGAGACTAACGACAAAATCAATTTACTCTTGTCAATAGTACTTCATCAAACTTAAATTCTAAATGAAAATGTACTGCATTTGCAACCTGCTAATATGAGTCAGAGGGCAGAAGTATTGGCATAAAACATGACGGATTTCGTCTTGGATAAAAATATGCTGTGCATTCCTAAAGTCCAAAGTGAGACATTAGATCAAAGCAAATACCTACCAAAACAAATTTTTTAATTAAAATGATCTTTGAACATATTATTTTTGGTAGACATGATAGAAAAGTTGTAATAAAATTCGTCTGTGTACTATGTGTTGCAAAAATGAGAATGCATATATTAAAATGTCACAGTCATTACTAGATGGAATCGGAACATCTTAATTTAAAATATAAACATACTGGAGTTCAAAAGCGTTTTAAAGACTTTATCCAACTAGTCTGAATGATTTAAGACTCTTTGCAAAAGGTTAACAGGGTATTCTGCCTGTGGGTGGAAAAAGTGGTAGTTGCTGAAATATTTTTCATAGAAATTCATTGGCTATTTAGGGATTTTATGAAGTAAATCTTATCGGGCTACAAAAATAGTTATGTGGCTAACATACTAATAAGTTACAACATTAAATCACTGAAGGGTTAGGCAAATGGTCCTTCAAATAATCAGAGAGCAGAAACGGCTCAGCAAAGACATCCAAGAGTCTGATAAATGCACTCCAAACACAAAGCATTTAAAGCGGCTCAATCTACAGAGTCCCATAGGTATTTATAACTTCTTAAATCCATCATAATCACTCAAACGCATCACAAAACATCTCAGAAGCTCCTTCATCAAGTCTGTTTTAAAAATATAAGGAGGACCAGCAGAAGACAAAGCTGAGAATTCAAGTGTTTTGGAAATACTTATTTCATTTAAAAAAGAACCTTATAAATGATCTACGTTCAACACAAAAAGAGATAAAGTGCCTTTTTTTGTTCTTAGTTTTAACACTTATAGCTAAAGAACGCAGCTAATAAACCTGAAATTCAGTTTCTCAGCAAATTTCCGCATTATTGAAGCCCAAAAACCTACATTTTTTTAATACTGAAACGTGGGCCTACTGAAAATTATGACCATGTACAGTGCAGTTTATGACGTTCATATTCCTTTTCGTGAAACTGGTACATCAGTGCAAGGTGCCATGATTAGCCTTTTGCTCTGTATTCTAGAAGCCCAGGCTGCGTTTATAGTGGCCATTACCTCATCTGCTTTGATAAGTCTGGTATTTCTCATCTTCCTCTTCACAACACTTCATAGATTCTCTGTGGCGTTCAGTTCAGGTCAGTTTGCCGGCCAGTCAAGTATCGAACCATGTATTGTTACTTTTGAAAGCGTGTGGGCATGTTTCAGATCCAGCTGGAAAATGGAATTGAAATTTTCAAAAAGCTTGAAGATGAAGCATGGTGTCGGCTCTGAAAACCTCTCTCTGGGCCTCAAGCAGCCTCACTACTCTTCTTGTTGTCTTGGGGACATTGATTTCCAAATAAAGTACAAAGTGTATCTTCTAATCCTGCCTCTGGTTCAGAAGCGGCTTAGCATAAGGAATATGACAGTTGCCGTCTGTGTACTTGATAAAATCTGTATGTCATTTCTCCTCAGTCCTCATCAGCTGCCTTTTGTCTCACCGACTCCTTCCTGGACAACCGTTACCCGTCAAATTGAACCTTCCACACACTATACTTAAAATACCTTCATCATTGTATTATTCCATCGCGAATGGTTTTAAAGTTTCAGACATGTCATAGTCAGATGTTAAATTAAAAGATAATGTGATTACTTTTAAAGTACCACAAGCGAAGTTCCCCTTCATCTTCCATTTTGCTGCGTTGCAGTGAACACCGTCTACTGCAGGTCCAATAACTACTACTCACAACCTCGCTTGCGGAAATATGAAAGTGAAGAAAGTCAAAATGAGTTTCATAAAAATGTTTGTAGTTTAATTCCAAGCACATAATGTTGAATTTGACCCAACAGGCTGGACCTTTTATTTGTCATTTTAAACTTTAAGACTGAATTCCCCAGCTAAGCTTAAAGCTTTTAAAAGTCCATCGCTTATCTTCTTCTTTATACAACGTTTTGACCACTTTCGGTTCTTTCTAGTTTCACAACAATTTGGAAATTTGCTTCTATGTTTTATTTGACTTTTTTCCTGTCCACACTGTCTCATTATCCATCTGGTGTGACTTCACCGATCTTGCCCTCTGGTGACACAGCGTGCCCTTGTTAAGTGGCTCCGGTCCCCCTCCTCGTTTACAGGTGAAATCTATTCTCACACACAGGCCTCCAGGGCCTGACTGGACTGTAACAGAATTTCTCTGGCCCCGCTGGGCCCCAGCCACAAAGCTGAGAATAAATGGCGGAGGTGCCAGAGCTGGACAGAAAAATCAATGCCTGTTTATACAGACATGACAGTCCTGGCGCCCGAGCAATTCTCCTACTTGCTCTTTTAGATGCCGTTTTTTTTTTTTTCTCTCATTCTCTCATGTGTGTCATGCTCTTTCCTGTCCCGAGGATGAAATGCATGCCTTGTGGAGAGGATGGAGCAGGAGGTGTTGCAGCTGTAGCCAGTTTGACCTCAGTTCGTCCTCTCCACTTGGTGAGGGATTGTGCAGGGTCAGCTGGATGCTTTTGATAGACTGACTGTCAAATAAACAATCTAAGATGAAATTTAGAAATACAGGGTCATGCGTTAGAGTAGAATATTGTCTCTGAACTTGTGGGTCACAGCCTAAAGTGGTTTTTCCATACCTTTGCTGACAGGATCACAGAGTGGACACAATCCTGCTCAAACTGTTCAGCAGCAGAAAAATCAATATTTCCATCTGATTCAGGTACATGTAGCTGAACTCTAAGGTCTCCTGGCCTTTATGACCCCCAACTCACCTTTTAGTTAGTTCAACTGAGGGAGACCAGGTGTGACTGATGAATACTGTTACTAGCAGGATCAACACCATGAATAATGGAGGCACTGGACTTTTGTTTAACTCTAAACTTTTGCCGTTACATTATGATATCAAAGCATCTAGAGAAGATTGATTAATTTACAAAAAACAACAACAAAAAAAACATCAGAACATCAATAAATGAGGGAAAAGTAAAAGTTTCTATCATCACAGAGGTTTAAAGGGAAAAGGTGAGATAGGAGAAGAAGATAAGAAGCGTAGCGAGAGCATGAGTCTAGTTGACTCAGATCTGCAGAAAGGAAAATTGAAAAAACACAACATTCATTATGCATATGTAATAATTACAACATTTCAAGTTCATTCAAGATGTATTTAGCGGCTACAGCACTCCAATGTGGAGTGTATTTGATAAAACACTGCATATCATAACTTTCCTCAAATAAGACTCTGACTTTATCTTACTAGTTAGAGTCAAACTTGTCACCATTTGAAGGAAGCCATGATAAACATTGACTACTTTCTTTGGTGTTCCTGCTCCTTTTCAATGATTTTTTTTTCAGGGTCAGATTAGCATAACGCAACTTTGTCTACATTATAAATATGTATGTATTTTTCCATGAAGCAATAAGGAAAAACTATCTACCTATAGATCATCCGTCCGTCTGTCCAGCTAGCCATCCATCACATTGAATCAGCCAGTTAATCAATATTGGATACACATTTCATTATGCAACCTGTCTACTTTGATTCCAGAGTCAACTGTAATTTCATAAAGTCAATCACACAATTATGATAGCTTCCCTAGATATCCTTTCTGTAGAGCAGAAATACCCAGACTTGCATAAGCAACCAGCCTCTTCACATGGTACGCTTGAAATGCTTATTCACTTGCTTTTCAAGATCTTGTCCTATCTGGGTGAAAATTTCTAATTATTTACCAAGATATTCCAAATAATTGCAGAGGGTGTTTGTGTGGAGATGGCAAGTTATTCTTTCTGTATTCCTCCCACAGTGCAACGACACACGTTAGGTTAATTTATGACTATAAAATACCCTCTGATGTGAGCGCATTTGTGCGAGGATGTTTGTGTCTCTGCTGGGCTTTTGATGTCCAGGATGCACACTACCAGCTGATTGCCAGCCCCAGTCCTTTGCCTCCTGCGACCCAGAGCCGAAGTAATTGGCTACGTAAAATAAATGAATGGATTAAGGAATACAACCAGAATTGGAAAGGAAGCAAATATATATTTTTGTGTGTGTGGTGTATGTCTTTGATCCTATTAAGACTTGTTCTGTAGAAACTGTTGGGGTTTCACAGTCTTTGTCGAGCAGATTGTTTGACTCTCAAGGGGAGGTAACACCGCTACTTGTAACTCATTCTGATTTATACTCCACGTCTAAACAAAAACATAAATCACAGCACCTGACACAGAAGTCACTCTCACACTGGTCTGGCTCATCCGGCTCTCCTCTGGGCTGCTCGGCTGTATCCTGATGACAAGAACACAATTGATTCCCTCATTGCTTCAATTTGTCGCCTAATCTGGTGATATGTTGATAAATCCTGCCGCTTTGTCAATTAATTTTCCTGAAAAATGGCCCCGGTCCTGGTGGACACGTCAGTGAAAGAGGCAGTGGAAATATCTGTGACAAAATTAAGTGATAAAATTAATTGCCCCCTATCCCGCCTTGTGAAAACATAACTAATGAAGGAGGCAATTATAGTTGCATGTGGTCTCCTTCGGGAAAGATGGAAAGGCTGTTTGGGAAAAAAAAAAAAAAAAAGAAATACTTCTGTGGTAATTAGACAAGTGGGAGAAAAAGAGTCAGGGGAACTGGTCATCTGAAATACATGGGTATGGGAACGTTGTTGCGATAGTAAAGGACAAACAGTTTTATCCTCCCACTGTAATGTAAATATGTTTTTTGAGATCCTCCTAATGCGACTAACAATGGCCAAAACACATAACCTCTGTTCTAAAAATCATCGTGTATGTTTAGTTGCATCTACAAGACATACACAATGTAAATGGTGGACTCTTGTGTTGATGTTTTCTTAAGAGAGGATAAAATATTTCTGATAAAAATCATTCACTAGTTAGTTTACTGAAACTACTTCTGGATTGATGTTCATTTTTTTTTCAGTTCAAATTTAATAAAGCTCATTCTTCGAAATGACATGCAAATTATATTCTCCTGGGCTCCTCAGTCAGTGATCATGCAGAGGACGAACAATCATCCCTCTGTTGCCGCTGTCACAATTATAAAATTTCAGTCAGCGGTTAATTAGCATACAAATAATCATAATTAAGAATTTAACATTTATTTTTTTGGTTGATTCCATTCTGCCCCCCCCCCCATTTCATTGTTACAAATATGTGTGTGCGAGTCTGAAAGAAAGCGCAACAGTTTTAAAACTTCACCACAAGGCATGTGTGGAGACGATGCATGTGTGAATCGTCTCCATCGTTTTATAGGAATTGACATCAGTTTTGTGTTTGTGAGGCCTGTCTACTCTAAATAAAATTAAGTGCAGCCAACTGAATCAGTAAATAGAGTTTACCTGCATGTGATTAAATCTCAATAGTATGGTGAAAAGAATACAGCAGAGGGGTCAGGAATGAAGCTGTGTAAAAAATTTAAAGGGGGATTGAGTTAAATACCAATATGCAAAGCTTTAAAGATCTCAAGAAGCACTGGAAAGGATGGGGCATAATGCCTAACCTACAACAATATGGTCATTCACATGAACTCACAAGCCAGGCTAGGTGAGTAGCCAGGGAGGCAGCTATGAGGCCAATGTTAAACATGGATGAGATTCAAAGATCCAAAGCTCAGGTAAAATAATCTGGCAAGTCTACTAATAACAGTAGCCCACAATTTATTGTGAAATTGTGGGTGAAAAAGCCATTGCTGCAAGAAAGGCATACAATGTTCCATCCGCAGTAAGACAAAAGCCATGGAACACAGATGTGCAAGGCGTTCTACCCAGATAGAACCAAACATGAACGTTTTGGCCAACAATGTTGTGAACTGCAGAGATGTGACCGTGCACATCACCGTCAACCAACTATTCCCACCATGGTGTGGTCACGGTTTGATTGGTCTGTAGTTGAGCAACTCTTTTCATTATGAGGATGAATTGTGCAGTACTTCATGACCTGTTCAAATCATCACTTGTCACCTAAACCTGTTTTAAGCTTCTCCCGCAACTTTCTCACTGACTTGAAATGGACTCTTATTGACTCAATAGGTGACTTGTGTAAGACAACTGGTAACACTGGAACAACTGAATTTATAGTTGTTAGTGAAGGTGGCTGAAAATATAAATACGTTCTGCAGGGTTTGGTTTCCTTTGACTACACAATCATAAAATCTCAAGAGAACACATTGAAGATTGTAGTTGTAACCTCACAAAATGTGCAAGAGATATGAATATTTTTGAAACCCTACTGCACATGTTGTAATATGATGTCAGTTTCCTCTTATTGGAGGTTACAGTACCTGGAAATAGTACAAGAACATTTTGCTTCCTTTTTAAAGACATGAAGAGTGGCTCGAGACTGCACAGTGCAGTAGATACTCTGCAATTTGAAGAGACTTTACATTTTCAGTAGGTGGCCCATAAAACTCTTGACAGCCATTAATCGCTTAATTTGAAACCTGACCCTAAAATGGTCCACTTTATGCAAAACTTCTGCTATATTACTTGCGGCAAGCCGAGAGCTTTTAAAGAAGGCATCACAGCACACAAGGGACATATTAAAGCATGGATATTAGAAGGGAGGGTTCATTTTAAAAGGCTCTTCGTACTCACAAACAACCTGAAAGGCCCCCCTTAAGAGTCGAAACATAATTAGTACGTTCATTAAAAAGAGTTAAAGCAACAGAATAGCTTTTTGAATGCCACAGGAAAGCAACCTGAGAGATGCTTTAACATTTTCTAATCACTATTTCTCAGCTGCTGTTGTTTGTGTCTTTTATTCGAGTAATGAGAGCCATTTTTTCCAAATACTCTTTTTGCAGGAGGCAGGATTTCTTAAATGGCCTCGCTGCCACAGGGGTAATTCTCTAAACATCTGTGATATGAACGATCGCTCAAGATCAAGAACTAGGACCAAAATATTTCCCTGGCATTTTTGGCCAGGGTGGCTGTCCACATTTATATATATATATATATATATATATATA
>NW_006800225.1:348852-434271 GCF_000485575.1 Poecilia formosa
AATGCTGTATACACGACATACCAGAATATACATTTGCATGATCTGTTGTTTCAGAAGTTAAAATAAAGTGCAGTAAGATAAGGAAGTGAATAAACATACTTATGCCACCTTTAGATGTGTCTCTTCTCCAGCACACCTGAATCAAATGGATGTTCGCTACCAGGCCTCTGCAGAGCTTATTACTGATGAGGGAATTCAGCCATCTGATTTAGGTGTGTTGGAGCAGGGATGCATCTAAAAGTTTCGGGATGACGACGCACGAGGACCGGACGTGGTCATGCCAGCCCAAGATGAGGAGAAATCTGTGCTGATATTAAGCACCATTTCTATATAAACAGCCTGGTTTTACTGAAAAACTTGAGACAAAAATTTTGCAAAGCCAAATCTACTAAAGGATTTAACAGAAACTGCCACTAGGGAAAGGTTCTGTTTTAAAAATGAATCACCCCCCCTTTAGTTCAAGTTGTTCAGTAAATAATTTAGTAATAAGGTTGCATTATCGTCTTGATGTAGATGCGATGTGAGTGGAAATCAAGACGTGTGGCTTAGATGATAATTGATATGATAATGGAGCTCGGAAAAGATGGAACAACAGCAACAAATAATTAAAAGCTAAATAAAAGATGGGAGTAAAACTGCTAGTGCGTGTGACTGACAAGCCAGAGAAGCATCACAGAGGCAGTCAGTGGGAGAAGAACGGCGTAAGCCTACAGAAACTCGTTAGAGCAAACGAGAGAATATATTGAAATATTTCTACTTGTTGAAGACCCATAAAGAAGCAACCGTCTCATCTCCTTTCAGAACGAATCATTTGATTTGTATGCAATTTCTTTCTCGAGATTAAAGTCTTCTGCTACTTAATACAGGTCCTCTCTTGAAACTTTTTTTTGATATTTTTTAATGTGCCAGCGCAGTGTGGGAATAAGAGTAAAAGAGACAAACTGTATGCATATGTGTGTGCGCGTGTGTGTAAGTGCGGGTGGGGCGAGGTTGGAGGGTGGCTGCATAAAAACTGCTCAAGTGCAGAGAGCAGCCCCATCTGGAAGATATCGGACCTAAATGAAGTTGTACAAAACCATTCCATTGATAATAAAGCTAATTTTTATGGCTCTGACAAGTATGTAATTATGTGCAGTGGGGCTTTTCAGATTTTATCACACTCAATAAAGTAGCATGCTAATTTCATTCCTGTTTTGACATATTTACATGGAAATATTTGATTTGGGGGGAATTAGAGGCCTTGAAAGCCTCTGATAGATGGCTTTTAATGATCTGTAACCCTTGGCCTGTGGGCTCATCCGTTTGTCGGCCTGTCGATCTCGCCGGAGATGTGCTTGGTGTTCTGATCTCCTCAGACGGAGTGCCATTCAGTGAATAAGCCCTGAACGCTTGCCCTTTTCTCATTGGCTGATTTGTCAAGGCAGTTTATGTGGAAAAACTAACTTGTTCCAGCGCCTCTTTTTATCTGTTCCGTATCATCACTGCTCATTTTACTGAACAGCCTGACAGCTTGTGAGTCTTTGAACTGTTGTGTGTGTTTCCTGGACTTTTAAGACACAGACAAAACAAAAAAAAATAAAAATAAAAGGTCAGCCCAGTCGACCCATCCAGAGCCTAGTGGTGCAGATAAAGTGCAGCTGGCATCGTTGCCCAGACTCATTTTGCTGAGAGATCACCACAGGGGTCACCACCGATGACATGGTCCACTTATGGGAGGTAGGAGTTGATGTCAGAAGTGTGAAACTGCTGTCCTTACCACTCGCGGCAAAGGACACATAGCGTCTCACAGGAGAGGAACCAGTGTCATAAAAAGTCCATCAAAAGCACCAGTAATTACCCAGGAAATTGACAGTGAAATTAGAAAAGTTTGTCACTAAGACATACAATCTACCCCTCCCCCACTGTGACGTGACAGCAGTGTTTCTCTGACGCAGGTATTGACTTCACTATAGGTTATAACTGTTGATTGTTAAAGCTGGTCTCTTGCTCAGCAATCCCAACATTTTATTTGCTTTATAAAAATTCTGTGTTCACACTTTAAGACTCCTCAGTGGTAACTTGTTTGCATTCTGTTATTTCTTAACTCTGTATTTGCATCTTGATAAATTAGGATCCCAATGAAAAGTTGACCTGTTTCCGTTTTTCAGTGCATACAGTGAAACTTATGTACAGATTCAATAGACATAGACTGATGGATTTCAAATAATCATTTCTATTCAACTTAATTATTTTGGTTTATAAGTAATGAAAATTCAAAATTGAGTTGTGTGTTATTTTATGAGTTATTTTTAATTGATGTAAGACTAAATCATCCAAATTAACAGTAAACAAAACTATGCGTTGATATTCTAGTTTAGTGCAACACACTTTTTGATGCAAACCTGGAAAGACCTTCCTTGCCAATCATCAAGGTGTCTTCTAAGATATACCTGCTAAAATTGTTTTCATGTATTTTCTTCAATAAAATCACACTTTTATGGATTTACTATACATCAAAGATTATAATCCCTTCCAATGAACAAAAATGGGGATTTTTTTTTTCCACTCTTGTGTTTTGCTGCAGCATTCAAGATGAGGTGACCTTGTAAATGGCTTCCAGTGCCTCCAGCGTTTGACTCAAACCTGATAAAGATGAGTAAGATGCATAAGTACATTATAATGCAGCTTGTCAATAGTAATGAAATTCCACTGTGTTTAAGAACAGCCATGCGCGAAGGCCTGTGTTGTTTTTAACGCCAATCTCCATAATCAAGATGAAACCGCACCCTATCAAACCTGGCGTAGCACGGGCGCTCGCCGATGAGTGATTGATTGAAGATGAAATAATGAGGGGTTTTTTGGTGCTCTGCTGGTCATCTAAAATTCTGCATCCAAATCAAATGGAAATTTTATGCATTGAGATGGGATTAATGGGATTCCTGGAAGTGTTTTAAGGACTTAATGTACAGCAATGAGGAACAGGGGTTGTCTCTTGGAGACGAACAGTTGTTTCTGTTGATGGGTCACTTCAGCTCATTACTGTCAAAATAATGCATGTCTGTCTGCATATAATAAAATACTTTATTAGGTCTAACATCAGAAAATCAGGAGGTGACCAATTTTAGTGCAGATGGATTTATTTTAAATGTGTGGCATTAATAAAATGTTGTTGACTTTATTATTTTGTTTTGGTCGATTTGTTAGGTAAAGCTGTGTTTTGTTAACGTCAGTACGGCTTAAATTAAAAGAAAACACTTATATTGAATTTAATTTTGCTAATAAAACTTAGGTGTACCCGTAACATGTGTGTCAAGGCCAAACTGGGGTCACAGATGCCACTTTGCTTGGTTTACCCTACTGATGTTAAGTGGTATTTACAGACGGTGGTCTGCAGAATTGCACAATAAAATCCCAATTAACATTTTTCTTGCCCAGGGCACAGTGGAGTTGTTGGCAGCTGGTACCACAGGGTACTGTCGACACTCCATGTTATAAACATATTCAGTGGGCCCCACAGAAGAGAAATTTAACATGGAAAGAAAGGACAAAACCTACTCATCATGTGATTAGTGTCCTCATTAATCTGTCGCTAGTCATTTAAACCTCATTTAAATATCTATCCAAGCAATTAGGTTGAGTTAAATGGAATAATGTTGTTGTGACTTCGAAATGGATCATCAGCAGTTAGAGGGGGCATACTTGATAGAAATATGTATATATGCACAATGCTTTGAAAAAAAAATCCCCTCTTTAAAATGTCTTTATCTGTATATTAATGATGATTGCAGTCAATTAAAAAACAGCAATTTTCAAATGATGGCTTGATTTGCCAAGGGAAAAACATTGTCCAAACCAACCTGGTCCTGTGTGAAACTATTTGTCAACCTTATTTAAAAAAAAAGCATTATCTGTCATTAATCACATTTTTGGTTCAGTCTGACCAGCCTGACTGCTGCCTGTTGTGCAAAACCAATAAATCACTTATGGAGAAAATGTTTAACAACACGAAGTAGGCTAAAACAAACTATCACCCAAAATAAAGACGTTTTTAAACAAATGTGAAAAGAATTCCTTGACATCTATAAGCTTAGATAAGGGTCATAAAACCATAAGGCCATCATCCACTGCAATGAAACGACCGAGCAGTGGTCGTCACAACTGTGATGTGTTTTTCTGTGGCTTAGATGAAATCTGGACTCAAAGAAATCTGGACATTTGAGAATCCTTGATGTTAGAAAGACCTTCCATGTTCAAAAACTTTCCAATTTGGCTGAAATAAAACCAAAATTCCTTACAGTAATGTGAAAGACTTATTGCCAGTTATTGCAAATGCTAGATGAAAGTTTGTTGCAGCCAAAGATGATTTTTTTTTATTACTATTATTATTTTTTAAAAAAATCATTTTAAAACTGATTTATGTTGGAAACGCACTATTTTGTTAAAATTTTAACTCTAAACTCCTGTAAGATTTAATGAGATTTTTTTTTTGGCACTATTGGTCTTTGACAGTTACCAAACAGGAGATGGACAGAGAGTGAAAGGAGGAAGACATGTAGCAACAGTCTCAAGGTGGGGAATCGAACCCAGGGTGGCCGAGTTGAGGACTATAGCCGCTGCTCTACCGCAACGCTAAGCGACGGCTCATAAGTTGCATTTTATCACACCATATACAAATGAATCTTTACTTACCCAACTTAAACCTTAACTTCCTTCCTTGAACAACTTTTAATTGGATAAAGAAAATCAAATCTGCAATCAAAGTGAGTTGTAAAAATAAAAAGATTACCGAGGTAGATTCTGTATTAACCCAATCATGACTGTGTCTTGTCAAGATAGCATAGCAGCTTAAAAGTCTTGGTGAGAGGCAAATGATTTCTAATAGCCTTTTTTTTTTCCCATTCCTCTTTGAAAAGCCTGGATCAAACGGGCTCACTCTTGTCAGAGCCAAAGCGGAAAATCTTCCCGTCTGAATAAACGATTGATTGACAGGTAGACATAGGCCACCTTTTTAATTTCCATGCATCACTTCACATTAAACCTGCACCTGGGATAAAAGCACGAGCTATCACGCATCAAGAACATCCAAATGATGGGAAATGGAAATTTTGATTAGTAAAGGACGAAGGATTTTCACACTAGTTGGTCTTTCAATAGTGCTGATGGCTGACTTTTTTTTTTATTCCCCAAAGTAGATAAAATACTGATGACAACTATCTTTAAGGGGATTTTTTTTTTTCATCTTCATTTAAACTGACAAAATGTCAGTGGATTTAAGTTATGTTTCCTAAATTGCAGTGGTGTCATTTAAATGATACTCCTTTTATCCCCATATTAAAATAAAAGGTAAAACCAGCTTTTTTACCTCGTTTTAAATAATATTATTTGAGTTAATAATATTTGAGTTACTATATATTGAATGGGGGGAGGTGCAAACATTTGCAAAGGTAAAGTTTTATTTTGCATGTACTATGCACTAAAAATAAATATTATCATATTATTTTTATTCTAAAGCCTGAGCTTTATTTCATTGTGCGATCTTTTTCTGTCAGTCATAAGGCTAAATAGCAAGTAGAGAGTAGCTGTAAACGTGCTGCTTCTTTTACTGTGTGTTTTTATGAGACAACATACATTAAACCCGCTGCAGGTGCAGTGTATAAAGTGAGCAGTAAAACGGTGTTCGTGAGGAGGCTTGTAAACATAAAGAGCTGCAATGAGGTCAGTGTCTAAGTAACTGTGACGCTGGAGAGCTATGAAATACAACTTTATGCTTCCAGAAACAATAGCTTTGAGTGAGCATGAGAAGGTTGAAATGCATCGTTGTTACCAATAAAACATAAAAAAAAGTGTGGTGGCAAAACCTCAGCTGGCTCTTGCCATTCTGTTTTTAAACCTAGTTTATAAGGAAGATGTTGACATCTTGATTTGTGTTAGGTTTACAAGAGGAGCATTCAAATATTGGTCCAAAATGATTTGACTGCTTATAATTCATTGTTAGAATCCAGTATGTAAATAGGGTTTTGTATCGAGACTTTATGAATGAAAGGATGACATTGTGAGTCTGTGGACCTTGTTCTCCCATGTGGAGTTACACTGCATATAACTCACGCCTGTATCACTCAACATAACTCCTTATGCACTATTTACATACACCAGATAAGGTGTATCTAATATTTGGATACACCTTACATTTTCTTAAAGTAAGTGAAAATGAAAATGGACAGCAATGGATGTCTTTATGAATTTACATGGCTTTTCAAAGAAAGATACTGCAACCTGCCAAAATGTAAAACATATCACAACACTGCCTTCCAAAAGTACTCCTTCTCCTAAAATGTCTAAAGCACTGAGATTCCATCCGCTGATCACGTTCCATTATGTTTTGCTAAAAAAGACCTGGCCCATTACCATGAGTACTTTCATGAGTTATGAATGAGGCAAACGGCAAATGGCATAACACATCAGTGCTCGTGTAAAGCTGTTTGGGTGTCACTGCACTCCACACAGGCCTAGACGGCATTAGACAGAGAGCAAAATGAGTTTGACATACACTTCTCTTCCTTCAGCATGACTTCATTTTGTTCTCTGCCACGGGCCTAGCTAGAACCCAACTCGTGTCAAGCTGTTCTGACCATCCACACGCACATGCACGCACACACACACACGCACTTTTAGTTGGATTATGAAAGGGAAAAGTTGACTCGGCCCCATCATCATGAAATGTTTTGTTTCTTTCAAGCATGTTTTAAGGATTAGCACATGAAAGGATCTGAAGGCTGTGGTCTGTCATGATCACTGTAGGGGGATTTGTGGATCATTAGATAAGCTTCTTGCTAACATGAGGGAGAGAAGGCTGTCCCCAACCCCCAAACTCCCCCCTGCCAGGAAACTTCATCAGGGGGTTGAAAAAGTTCTGTCATTTCATGCTGTCCATTTAGTCCGTTGTTGTCTTTTATGATTAACAACATGGCCCTTTGATTCACCCCGTTTTCGTGCATCATCTAACTTTTCAGCCTCAATCACTGTAGAGTTAATATGGAATAAAACATCAGGGTGCAACTTTATGCAACCGCCTCTCAAAATAAACAGATATGTATTCTGACACCCTAATGTAGGACTGCAAAAACAACTTCAACAAGATGCCAGAACAAGGCAGATCAGGCATCAAAATGTAGATTCAATTAGTCAGTGACCAAATGTGTTACCAACCAATAACAAACATTTTTCTGCCATTCATTGCAGTTCTAAACTTAGGGGTATCATCTTGGAGCTACAGAAACACGAACGAATAATAGGGATTTTATATTTGACTTTAACATGAAGGTGGATGCTGATCTGCTCATCACACTGATATGCAATGAAACAGTCTCAGCTTCAAAGTGGAAAACACCAGCCTTCTTTTTTAAATATTTCTAAACGGTCCATCCATCCACACTGTGCACTAACTTATCCTTGTAGGGTCGCGATTAGGCTGGTGTCTGTGTAGCGGTGATTAGGTGTGAGGCTGGGTGCTCCTTGGTGAAGTTGGCAGAAAGCAATACAGGACAATACAACCATTAGACACGATTTTGGACAAGAGAACCCACACATGCATGATAAGAATCTAGAAACTCCATGCAGAAGATTTGAACCTGCGCCTTCTTATTGCACAGCAATGTGCTTGTATGCAGCCTTTGGTTATCCCCTTGTCGCGGCACCTGTGCAGATCCTGAGGGACAGATCCAAAAGAGGGTGTATCCCATGAGGCACATGGCACCAGGATGCCCTGTGTGACGAGGGCAAGCTCGTCATCTGTTTATCATGTCGGTAACACGTCTGCAATATCTCTTCTCCTTTGCAGTGAAGCTTAGATAAGATTTTTTCTGACACCCAAATACTGATATGCAAGTCTGAAATTTGCATATACAGATTTAAATATGTCTGTGAATATGGCGCTGTGCATATTGTGCTATGTCCATATTTAAAGTGCATGCCTCTCAAGCAAGTGGCACAAGTGAAATAGGGCAAAGTTGCTTTATTTACCTCAAATGCAGGATTTCAGCACTGTAGATAATCTCAGATGTAGGATACAAAAAGTCCAATTTGAATTCAGTTGCTTTTGACACATCTGCAACAATAAGGCAATAAGACCCTCTAGAAGAAATATGTCTTGGAAGAATCTAAGAATATGGTGCTGTGCATATTGTGCTATGCGCTGTGCATATTGGCGCATAGCACCAATGACTTTGGGACATTCATCAGCAGATATCTGTCCGGTCAAAAAGAGAAACTACTACTTAAGCAGTAAATGTCAAATAAAATAAATTTTAAAAAAAGTGGTCTAATTCAGGTTCATTTTTAGCAATATGATTGGCATAAGTCACGGTCAATTTTTTTGTACTAGATTAAAATATGAGCCCTGATGCAGATGTGTGTCTTGTATGTTAGTGCACCTTCATTAAACAAACTCAGTGGAGGGGAAAAGGATGAATAAAATAAGTCAACAGGTATAGATGAAGAAGTAGAAGAACATAACCTTTTTAAAAAAAAAAAAAAAAAAAAAAGTGCTGTAGATGAAACAGGATTTGTTCCAGCAGAGTGTAGACACTGGTCTTAATTTACACACTCGCCCCCCAATTACTACTCCAGGTCTGCTGCTAAATCTGCAAAGGCCACAGCTCCTTCACACTTCTCTGAGGTGTATGAAATGAACTTTAGGTGAACAGAATAAACCTGACTTAGTGTCTTCATTTTAGAAACAAATAATTTCATTTGTTGTGGTTATAATTAAGTACGGGTCATAATGGCAAAGGGTTAATTCAGCTGTAACAACAAAGAGCATTTGTCCTCATTACTAAAATCAGAACGCATTGTTTCCCTGACTTGAAGTCTAAACATAGAAGTGGATTCATTTAGAAAATCAAACAGGAAATTGGCTGACATTTTCAATCCAAGCAAGCAGGAGCTAAAGCAGACATCCCTACTTTTGCTCAGCAAGGAGTCACCTGCATGGCTTGCCAATCAATGTGACTGGCACTTCTCAAGCTGGAGAGACTAATTTCTGTCCGTTTTTTGATTTGATTTGTCAGCTTTCATCCTGGGAACCTGTTTGGTGCATATTCGGACTCTGAAAGGACGTGTCTGTCAGGATGACTGACAGGCTTTGGGGCCTCTGTGGAAAAGGGAAAAAAAAATAAAATAAAATAAAATTCCTGGATTTTCTCTGCAACTTTCTACCGGAGCAGAGTAAAATCAAACTAAGGTATCTGCAACGTGATTCATTGTTTACTGCCAGAAGGCTGGAAGAGAATTTTGGTAATATGTCACATCACTTTACTGCTTTTTAGGCTTCAAGTTTGTTTTGTAAACATCCAAGTTACGATCGGTGGTTTGGTTTGGCATTTTAAAAAGTCAAAACCATTTCTCTGTTTGCAAAAACAAATCCAACAGTCGGAGTTTATCGACATAAATTAAAATTGTTTGATGAAAAACTGTTGTACGTGTTAATCTCGCAATTAAAAAAGTCACAAAAGCCACAGGGATGTATAGGGTGACAAATGTGTCACACTTGCATTGACAAACCCGTACGATGAACTGGTATTCTGATGTTGCACATGTCTGACGACGTTGTGGCCAGAGCCTGCTTTGGTTGGGTCAGGTTTGGTGCAGACTTTAGTTGACAAATGGCCGCTGAATCATCTAGAATATTTTATTATTTGTATATTTAATTTACCTCTTTTTTTTTAACTGCACTCGTAACACTTACATAAGTAATTCTGACTAATCAAAGCTATTACTCTTCCAAGTGTTATTGTTCATAAAAAATATTGTTCACATAACACTTTCTCATTGGTGGGGTTAAAGGGATGACCTAATCTGAGGTGGTGTATTATATTTTTATGAGAAGACTGACTGGATTTTTTTTTTAATTAGGCTGTAGGAGAGACTGTAAAGGTTTACTCCAGAGGCACTGAAGTACGGTATCCATCCAGTCTCCTACAGATGGTCTGAAAGTCCAGTTTATCAAAGCTCTCACAGTCATCATTGTCAAAATCATTAATCAGGAGTATCAGTGTTCTCTTTAGAACTTGTAACCATAACAGCAGCAGCTGTACTTTGATGTGTGTATAAAATTAGTATCCACAATACTTAAAGTACAGTGTGAAATACACAGATGTCACTGTACTAGATATGAATCCACAGCATCTGTATGTCGTTATGCATGTTTCAAAAAATGTCCAGTCTGACATGCACTCACTCTTAAAAATGTTCACGAACAACGACAGATGTATCAATAGTTACATAGATTCATCTGAATACATTTTAGTAGAATTTTAAAGTCAGTCTATTTCATTAATTCATTTCAAGTAGCATAATACAGGGATTCAGTGGAAGGTGTCTACTCTTTCTTTCAAATCTGAAAGCTATCATTTAGAGCTAAAAGCCAAAAATGTTGATACCGGTTCACCAATTAAAAAGTGATTTTTTATTACAGAAATGTTGACCAGTACATTAATATACTTTCTAACTAAATACTTGTGATCAGGGCTTCTTAGAGGATGAATTTATGCATCAGTGCATCATGGCATGTAAGTGATAAAAGTGATAAGCCTGTGGCCCAGCTGGGGTGTAAGGAAAGCCGACTTTTAGTAGCGTCTTCATTGGTGAGCTTTAGGTCTATCAACTTTCTGTTGACTATAGCCCATATTTTCTCAGTGGGGTTTAGGTCAGTCTGGTGTGCTGCTCAATCAAGAACAGTCACACATGGTGTGACTGTTGGGTTGTTAAACCCAATATCTGTACTTTTAACATTTCTTGCTAGAAAGTGAAATCAGTACCTTTATCACTCTACCCACACCTAGTCCTACAAATGCAAAAAGGTCTGGAGCTCACAGATCAGTCTTTACCATTTTCTGAATGGAAACTGCAGTTTCCTCAATGAAAGTTGAAATATACACTTATTATGGTGTGTTGTTGTTCAAAAGCAACACAAAACATGTGGGTTTTTAGCCTTGTTTTAAGGGAACTCTCTGACATTGTCTCTGGTTTAGCAGCTCCCAAACACAAGGGATATGACACATGCATGATAAAATGTAAAAGTCTCTTCAAGACGATTATATAAACTTAATGGTTGATGGGAAAGAGTTATTGTTTTCAGACAAATGACCAATCTGTTTCCTTGTTCAGTGTTTTTTAGTCACATTCGTAGTTGGGTCCTTTCATACTTCTAGATGTATAGTTGCATCATAAATACATGCATGCATTCATCTCCTATTAACTGTGCTGTGGAGCCACTAGCCACTTCACCAGTTTGCCTCTCATACTCGTACACTCTTGCACTGAGCTCAGCAGAGCTGTTCATTAGTGATCTGGCCGGGTCATTAACATACTGACACTATTGGACCTTGCTGTTAACATAAAGCGTCCAAGGTGAACTGGAACACGTCGTTCGATTTCAATTAATACGTTGCCTGGCTTGGATTTGGGAATAGAAGTGGATCGTGCATTAGTGAAAGAATTTACTTGAGCACCTTGAGACCGACGGGGCTGTCGATGTATTGAATTCACTGGGATGGCTTTTAGAGCTAGACCTGCCGTTATTTGGGTAACTTTTAAACTAGCGCTTTAACACTCTTTTTAGACATTGTATTAGATGAAAATTTTAAAAATCATATTGGCTGTTCCAGATATGATAAAAGACAGACAACTATGACCAAGATTGCCATTCATTCCAATTTTACAGGAGGATGAAGTCAGTCTTGCTCTGATATGTGCAGGTACATGTTCGCTTTTATTATTATGATTGTTACAAGCAAAAGTGAAGCAGTTCAAACGAGTCATTTAAAGACAAAAAGTAATCAGTTATGTTCCTTTTTAGATAACACTGTTTTTCACTGGTAAATAGGCAAGATTCCTCCAAATCTACAGAAATGCTTCCCAATGTTTCCGACATTTATTTTCACCAGATTTTATTGCTTTGAAATTTTTAGGAGTTGTAGTCATCTTATTTATTTGTTTTTGGTACATTACCACTTTTTGGTAGTTACTATTTTTTGTAAATTGATATATTTTGAATGTAATTGACCAATTTTTAAATCATTTTTAAAAAATACTGTTGCTGAAAATATGAATTTCTAACAATAAAACTGGTTTATTTGAGAAATGTTATTTAATCATATTCATTGGTGAGTCACCACTGGTGAGAGATTTATCAGTAAATATAATTAAATTACTAATAAAAGAGAGTTATTGCTGTTCCACCACCGAGTGACAGATTAAGCATTTTCTATTACATTCTTTATTTTTTTAAATTAATCTAAACTAACAGAGCTGGAATAGCATGGCACAAAGATTAGATTTCAAATTCAAGACATTTTTAAACCAGCTATGTTAAGAGAAGAATCCAAGTTTTGTTAACTTTAGCCAAAGCTTCACAATAAAAGTCACCTTCAGTGGGTTAATTCATAGTCAGAATGAAAACCATTTGAATCTTAAAAAATTAAAAGATGTCCCATTGCATTTGTACTTTGAGCACATTTGATGCCAAATCCTCAAAAGTGCTACATTTTTGTAGCAAAATTCATCTCAAATGTGTATCTGTGCCGATCAGAGAAGCCTGTCAGTGAGCTCCTTTTGAGAAAATAATAAAAAAATGTATATCTTTGTCTGTCTTTGTCCATATGTGTGGTGGTGCACGCGTGTGTTCTTTCAAGCAGAGGGGAGGACGTTCTTCCATCTGACCCACGGCTTTATCTCTGCCGGTGTTCTGCATTATTGATAGCCACATTGATATTGACAGGCGTAGTGGTGGTAGGAAAGAGAAAATAGGAGTTTGATATGACATATAGTGCTTTTCAGCAGGTTCCATAAATAACTCTGACACATTTTTTGTATGCATGGGAAGGCCTCTGATTCAGCCTCCCATAAAAAATAAACTTCTATTATGGAATGTATTTGTCAAGTGCTGCTGTGATGGATGGACTAGTGTTTAGCCCTTGGCAGGTGGATGGAACCCGCCGGAGCAAGCAGCAGCAATGGCTTGTGGCTGGGATTTGCTAAGTGAGAGGAGGGGGGGGCGGAGAAAAGGGGGTGTAATTATTCAGCATGAAAGGGGATCATTTCAGCACCTGCTTTCTCTTTCCCATCATGCATTATTGTATAAGGATCTTGCCTGCCTTTACAGTAAGAGTGAAGCTGATGGTCTCAAGGACAAAGACGGCACAAGAGTGATCGTCACCGGTTCACACGACTGCGTTTTAGAAATACGCAAAAGTGTTGCATCTGTAAGTCTGAAAAGGATTTCAAAGCTATTTCTGTTGATTTGGGGCTCCAATAAAAACCGCACCATTAGAGCCATTCTGCTCAAAACCTGGAACGCTTGTAAATCTTTTTAGGAGTGCCATAATTACTCCTAAAAAGCATGGACAACTCATCCAGTAGGTCACAAAATAGCCTAGAAAGTAATCTAAATTCCAGTATCCCACAGAGTTCTTAGTAAAGGCCACCATTGATGAGAGAAACTGGGCAAAGATTTAATCCACGAGTGAGTTTCAAGGCAAAAACCACTGCTGACCAAAACGAACACAGGGATCTGTCTTATAGTTGCCAAAGGAAACATCTGGATGATCCCCAAGACTTTTTGAAAAATGCTCTGTGCACTAATGAGGCAGAAGGGACACTTTGGAAGTTGTGTGTACTATTAGATGTAGCATTTTGGGATTGTATAAACGTAAAACATGATATTGGTAATATGATTGTCTGGGCTGTTTTTCTACTTCAGGATGTAAAAAAAAAAAAAAAACAGTGAACTGAGAGAACAATTCATCTCTCCACAAGAAAAACCTGTGGTACAAATTTAATGTTTTGAAGTAGTCTAGTCAAACTCTGTGTTTGCATTCAGTCTAATTGCCGTACTATGCCGTCAAACATGCCATTGATTCTCGAAATGGGATGGAATTAAAACAATCCTGCAAGCAGTTGGGTAAAATGCATTCACTGCTAGGAGCCTTGCCTGTTGTCTCAAATGCTTGATGGCAGCTCCTATGAGGTGTAGGGGGCGTAGCTACTTTTCACTTTTCACCAAGAACTGCTGAAAGAAATGACACAAAAACCTCTGAAGAAGACACTGAGCGCTACTTTCTTCTTCATGAAATGGTAACAAAAATGGAAAGACATCAGATTTTATCAGTTGTAAGATCTGTCTTGTTTTTTGGTATAAGACAACAAGCCATTTCTCACTCTAGCACTAGACCTGCACATTTATTTTGGTTGTATTTACCCAGAATGCTCTGCACTATATTGTGCTTCCTGCTTTCGGAACGGACTCTGGTTTGGTGCAAAAGCATATGTGAATGCGAAGAAGATCAGAGTTCACTTTGTCTGAACTGATAACTTGGTTTTTAGGCAGACCAGAGTTTGTTTTTTGGTTGGGTTAGAGTTTGATTGCACATGAACACCTCCCCAAAAGAACCAGGCTTTATAGGCAAACAAGTCAGGCTTTAATTAAAGCAGACTAAATAAATAGGGCTGGTGTGAATGCACCCTATACTAGCCTTTTTTATTTTTTTTTTAAGTTAGGTTATGTATATATATAATCCTTAACAATACCCAGTCTGTCGTGAGTTTGTTTGCATCAGCCGCACCCTACCAAGATTCTAAATCAGTATTGGCTGTTTCCACGCTTCTCCATGCTTGCCAGAGTTGACGGTATGTGCGTGTACGCGTCTTCCTTTTTGTGCCTGCGATGTGCTTTTGTTGTCTTCAACAAGACAGTGAAAGGAGGAACAACATCCCCCATGCCCCCTTAAGCATCCTTGCTCAGTGTCATTGATTCATTTTTCTGTTTCAGAGCCCCACAGGGCATGTTGGATTTCATTTCAGGACCTCATCTTCCGTGGTCGTAAAGACATCCTGACGCACATGAAAATACAAGCATGCAGGCAGCATGCTCTAAGATTAAGGGAAAAAAAAGCATTTGTGAGTTTCTTTAATGGCTCTTAGTTAATTGTTTGAAAGAAAAACTTTGAGCATTAGGGTTGTATTGATTCTAAGAAACCTTAAGCAAGGTTATTCCCTCTAATTGTTTTTTTTTTTTTTTTTTGCTCTGTACCAGCAGCAATAAGAATGGGTAATTAGTTTCATTTTAATGAAAGGTTTATTGTTTTTGTATGCAAATGTGCTCAGATACAGCTGTACAGCATGGTATTATACGGTTATAACTTATGAGGAAAGCTTTCATGGCGCATCTATAAATAAGAGAAAAGATTTATTGTTGAGTCTACAGGTAGTGTAATGGACTGTTTTACTGTCTCTGTGTTGCTGACACTTGACACTACAAGATGGGGCATTAGTGTAGTACATCTGGACAAATGATCCTTTATTCCTACAAAGGGACTCACTGCTATTACATTTACTCACGCATCCATAGGAATCGCATAATATAAAAATGAGCTGAATCTGTGCGGCGAGGCTCCCTTTTGAGCAGTCGCCCATGAACCTGATGAACCAGAATGTGTGTGATGGAGAACACTTAGACTGTCTCATCCATTTCACATTTGTTCCAATCAATTATTGAAGTAGACATCCAATTACAAACGAGAGGATTTGAGTGCCCGGCTTTCCTTCCTCTAAAGTATTACATTAAATATCTCCCGGTGGTGAATAATTGGTGCGATTAATTTACTGTTGGGCGCAAGAGGGGTGTTTTCATCTGTCCGTCGGCAAACCACTCTCCCTTATATGATTTAAAGTATTAAGATCAGGAAAGAAGGTGAGGTTGGGTATAGTGAAGTTTTAATTGTGTTTTGATTCAAGCGATTACGTGCAGTTTTCTCGTTTTTAATCTTGGACAAACTTTTGCTGTTGTCTCTCTAATTTGAAATGCAAATAAAGTACTTCACAAAAACATGTTGCACGCCTTAGACATAAATCCATCAGTCCTCTGAAGGCCTCAGAGGCTTGTTAGAGTACATGTGCCATGAAAACCAAGGAACACAGCAGCAAAATCAGAGATAAAGTTGTGGAGAAATTTAAAATAGGGCTTGATTATAAAATATCAAAAATAGCATTGGTCACCTCACAGAGCATTTGTCAATCCATATGTCTGGCAACAGAATATAGACAAGACAATTAGAGATGAACTTCATATAACAGTTGCAGGACTTACCAGGCTGCACACCTAGTACTGCACCATTACAATGCATTCTATGTATTGCAATAGTAGCTTAAAACAATAAAATGTCTCAACCCCCCACCCCCATGAGAATCGGAAAAGTATTCATACAGTCATGAATGTCATCCAAAATGCAATGTGTGGATAACATATCTCCTGAAAAATACCAAGCCTACTAAGAAACACGGTGTTGGCAGTATAATGTGAAAATGCTTTTGTTAAGAAGTTACAAAGAGTCTGGTCACAGATGGTATGAATCAAAATACCGGGCGACTCTGGAAGGGAAACCTGTAAGAGGTTGTAAAAGTCTGTGGCAGGACATTTTAACACCATAAATCCAAATGAAATAGTTTTGTTAGAATGGCTCAGTCAAGGTCCACGAGTAGAGAATCTGTGATAAGACTGAGAGATTTCTGTTTTCAAATATGAAATCTGAATTAACAGATCTGAAATCTGAAAAACATCAGCAAGACAGGGACCTCTGATTGTAATTAGAGTTTCTAGCGGGGCTAAGTAAAAATATTCTTCACATTTGCATATTTTTATTCTTTTTATTTTTTATTTTTATTGATGAGAACCAACAAAGAATCATAGATGAAGATCACAGTACTTATAGCTATAGTTAACTCCCATTCATATTTTTTTTACAAGCCACTACTTCAGCAATAAGGGATGTGTAAAACGTACAACAGCCTTACACCATTTTCACATTATAGTAATGAAAGAAATACCACTACTTTCACATCTCACTTTGCAATTGATTACTCTTACAATTTGTTTAATTTGATAGCCAAAGTGACAGCAAAGTAATTTATCTGTCTGCACTGAGTGACGGGCCATAACGAACTGACAGTCCATGCTGACGCTCCAACTCTGGATAATTTCCACTTTGCAACTCATCAACACACCCACGACATAATGAAAGCTTGAGAGGAGATGTGATGAAACACGGAATTTACACTCAATCACGATGACGCTTTAAGAGAAGCTGCAAGATTTTTATTTTTTTTTGTCAAACTTTGTGCATTTCCGCTCTCTTTTTACTATTTCTCGAAGTGAACGTTTTGTCCTTGCTCCGAAATAGGATCTAGATTAAAAGGCCAAGCAGGTGGAGGACAGACACTACAGAGCTGTGCGCTTTTGAGCCTCCTCCAGCATCGGGGGAAGCACAGGTGCAGAAGGTCAGCTCTCGTTTTCTCTGGAGTCTCCCTTAAGGCCAAATGGGCCAATGATGGAACGGAGTGGCAACAGAACAGACGGGACGACTGCTGTAGCCCGTCGGCACTCAATCATTCTCCCAGTCCCACAGTGGAGCTTCCACACCACCTCTTCCTAGTGTATTGCAGGCACCTATGTTTCCACCTGGCTACTCCAGGTTGCAGGAACACTTTTTACGACTGCTATTTGTCTCCAGAGAAGGAATTTATATAACAATCAAAGCATGAAAAGACAATTATGTTTTTCCGATTTTATCCTTACACTGGGTAATGTTATTTGATTGAAGATGAGTCTAAACGTTTATTGGCCCCAAGATCTGTGTATCCAGTGAAACTGGAGACTTATAAACCTATGGCAATCACACTTTCATGATATTTCAGAATTAAAGTTGTGGACTTTTTTTTTATTTTAAGTTTTTACAAAGTACATATTAGCAGATCATTAGAGAGGCACCTGTAATCTATTAGAAGTTTGGGAGTGATTTAAAGCCTCTTGTTTCTGTAAATTTTGGCTGAGTTCTCTTAAAGAGAAATTTGTGCTGCTCAGCCCCAAAATGCCTTTTGCTTACAAACACAATAAAAAAGAAAAGTCTTTCTGTTGGTATAGGATTTGTAACCACAGCAATTTCCGTGCAAAGGAGTGGTGTTGGCGCCACAGTCTTCTAGAGCGTAATTATGGTTTGTTCACTAACTAAATTTGATATGATTTTACTTTATTAAAATTCCTATTTTATGACTGGGACTATATATAAGTAACTTTGTAGTTCTCATTTAATTTTCTTTCTGATAACTTTGATTTTGGCGGTTTGCTTTGGTTTTTACAACTGCACTGGCAGAGTTGGTTAGCAAGAAAATGAATGTCTAAAGCCTCTTGGTTTGAAATCTTGTTCTGTCACAAGTTTTTTTTTTTTAGTTTTATCCCTCAACAAATAAACAAGAATGTTAAGCTGTTTGGTGGATTCTGTTACTGCAATAGTTTTGCAAAACATTTCATTCTCAACATGATGAAATGTTCATCTCTTAACTTTTGAAGCTACACATGTAAGTATGTTTGATTATTTCAGCATGCTTTTATGATTCAACCTTTGTAATTCCACAGGTATAACCTCGTGATGCTCATTTTGAGGAGGCCAGCTGGACATTGTGCTCCTACAACGAGGAACTAATGTTGGTCCATCTTTAATTTGTAGTTGAGCTCTGCATATTTGTCCATTGTTCACTGTATGAGTTCTTGCGTTAGCTGACAGCCATATTTTCTCAAAACACTTGCGTTGATTTGTCATGTTTAAAATTTGTACAGCAGTTCTACATTGTAAGGAAAACAGACGCACCATTTTGTACAGGTGCATCCTTCAAATCCCACAAGCAAAACTGCTTAGTCTGTGTTCTATTTTATATTCTTAAAGTTTTCATGTTCCTGCTCATTTGTTGTTCCTCCCAGACAGTCGCATCTTCCTACTTTTTGCACCGCCATTCTCCTATCGTCTTTTCACCTCCTCTCCCCCTCTTTATTCTCGTGTATCACTGCGTTCTTGTCATAAAAATGAATAGAATTTGTCCCCTTCAGTGCAAACAACAATAGACAGAGCAGGGACCTTCAGGAAAACAAATCACCCCCTCCTGTCCCCTCTGGGGTTTGGATGTTTGTGTGTCTACGCACACGTGGATGTGTATTGCTGATGAGGCTGAGGGGGCAGGTGAGGAACAAGCCTATGCCAAAGAGGCATCCAGGGTCATTTATTAACATGTCATCCTCACAGTGCCTGTTGAACCAGCAAGAGAGCCAGACAAATGATGTTAATGATAATAAGTAGCCCTGTGGTAAGACTAGGAGGTCTTCAGTCGTTTCCATAATGGGCACCTGATGCGTCAAGTTACAGTTTGTGTGGACGAAAAACTAAGTTATTGAAAAGGAAAGTATCTATCTAAAAGTGTGGCTTTTTTTATTTATTTATTTCTTATCTCTTTGTGTTATCTCTGGCAAAACTAAAACAAATTTATCTGCAAACAGCTCAACAACAGACAATAGCCCAAGATGTCAATGATCCATGACCAGACACTCAATCAGCTGGGGTGGAATGACAAACCCGACAGCTAGTGTGACGCATCTATAATCAAGGACGCTTCTTATATCCTGCATGTAGGTGAAGAAATATGCATCATTCAGGACTTCTGGAATCTTACAAGGGGCCATCTGCCATCATTTGTTCAGTTCATGTCAGCGAGCTAAAAGTGCAAGAGTTTCTCATTCTTCCACGTTATAAAGTTTACCTGGTGTAACGTTGCTAGATTGTTTTTTAAAGATTGTCTCTTTCAAAATAACCTCTTTCTTTATAAAGCTTATGAGACAGATTCATCATCTCGTTTGCAGGAATTAAGGTTGTTCCCACAAGATAAAAAAATAACTTGTTCCGGGGATCCGGCTTTGGCGCAAAATAAAAATAAAAATAAGCCATTCTCACACACTAAGTCGTTCCTACGCATCATTTCATTTTTTTTTTTTCTTTTTTTTTTTCCCTTCCATACACACTTCCAACAAGATGCTGAGTAATTACGTCCTCATCACGTATACCTGATGTAAAACACCTGTGGGTAATTTTAGCTATTTCAGGTTAAAATTGTTGTGGAGAAGTTGAATTTATTCCTCTCCAGAAATTGCCGGGGGGTTTTTTTTACATCTTCGGTTATGACTGTTTAGACAAAGGAACCTAACTCGGTTGGTAGGTTTCTTTGCTGGTATACACAAGTATAACTTAGAATTTTTATCCATGAATATATATTAAAAAAAGAGAGATGTGCCAAAAAAAAAAATTAATTCTAAAAAAAACTAAAAAAAAAAATGATGAGCTTACATATTTGCTAATTTGCCATTTACCTTGCCCAGTTTGTACACGTCAGATTGTTTACCTGTGCATAGGTCGAGTAACAATTTAAAATAGCAAATAGACATTGTGTGTAATTTTGTTGCATTGCCCATATCCTTTAAGTTAGCTGACCACAGACGGAATGAGGAAACAAAGGGTGAGAAGAAAAATGAATGCAATTTTCAACCATGTGACTCAAATGTTTTTTTAAACCCACACAATGTAACATTCACTGAAGTCGGTCATTTTCATGCAGCATCCATAACTGTATCATACAATAGCATTTTGTAAAGGGGGAACGAGCTCAAACCTAATTCTCACATAATGGCCCCACTGACAACATTGTAATTCAACCTTAGAACACAAGCACTGGAGGTCTCTAGCAGCTATTCAGACCTCAGGAATAGTCCTTTTATGACCATGTTTAATTAATCGCTTAGGAAGGGAGGACACAAAGACAAAATGGCTTGGTTTTAATTGGCTTGACCGAACATTTTCATTACAGAGAGGGTATATCTGTCTCAGACAGCTTCAAAGGCAAAACTTGCTCTTTTCAAAAATTATTGTTCTTTATGGGAGGGTGGCTGATTACTTGCCATTTTATTCATGAAGAGAAGAAAAAGATATGAGTGGGGAAATACAATATCTGTCAGCGAAAAGGTTCACAGTAACATTAGCTAACTGAATTCTGTTTTGCCCATTTTTAAAGCTAATTAAATTCCCATATTGTGGCAAATGAGTTTTAATAGCATGCAGCTATTGTTACTTTTCAATCTTTGGGGATTGAAATTAAGAAAAAAAAACAACAACCATAAAAGTAAAATACAATTTATCTAATTGTTATACTGTGAGATGCAGGCTAGGTGACTGAAATTTATACATCTTGTCTGACGCTTATACTAATAACCATATAAAGGTTCATTTCAAAAAATGTAAATATCACCAACAAGTATATTTATTTCAATATTAAAAGAGTTTAAATTATTGCAGAGTTGTATATTTTAAGCATTTATTTCTGTTAATAAATTTTTAGGTTTTCATCATCACTTGAGATAAAATCGTAGTTTTATTGTAGATATATCGGAACAAAATGTATGTATTACACACAATAAGAACTTAAAACCTAATGGAGAATTTTTTGCATGAATTATTGCATGTGTGCTTCATGCATGGAAACAAATGTTCTGTTGCTCTGGTGAAATGTTAGGGGAACCCAGATTGAGTTTCTGTATCTCTTTACTCTTCTGCCATAAATTTGAACCATTGAACAACAGTGCATTTCTTTTTTCTTAATCCTTGTACACCACTTCTGTTCTCTGGATTAGGAGAATTATAACAATCGCAGCCTGAGATTACATCAATACACAAACATGTCTGTGCATCGCAGCGTCTTGACGCACCGATTCAAACAAGACCTTGTGACTCTCCCCCAAAATGGGCACACACTTTTGCTTCCACTGAACTTTCCAATATGCTTCAATACCACCAGTTTGTTAAATAAGCTCAGTGTCAAAAAGACCGTAGCGCAACATTTCTGTATCGAGATGCTTTTCATTCTTGCATCACTCTGTGTGTAATGTATCTACATAATTACTGTTTGAATTGAATTACGGAAGCTGACTCTTTGATATTCTAACTCGCTGAGATGCACGTGCACGTCAATTAAATTTAGTCCCAGAATGCACTTAGTGAAAAGCGTTAATGTTGTTTTTCATCTACCTTATCACATACCCATTTTATTTATTAGGTAAGGGCAGATCAGCATTTCCCGAGGCTCCGCGAGTGAATTTGGCGTTCCATTAGCCGCTACATTTTACAGCTGTCATTCAGATTTACCTGTGGTTATGAGCAAACACAGTGCTGCTATTGTAAGCCTTATCCCCGAGCAATAAACTGTATGTTCATGCAAATTTGCAGCCTTTCAGTGCCGATTATGATAAGTGCAGTAATCTCCTTATCTCATCACAGTCTCTTTGGTTGCTAAAACCTGCTATGAAATGCATCAGTACACACAGAAATTGAGCAAAACTGCAACTAATGCCACAGTCTTTCTCCCTTATGTTCCCCCTTTGCAGCATTGTGCTGATGGTGTGGAACTACGCCGGCTGCATCAATCACAAAGTTAGAATCTGCTAAAAATGCAGTTACCAGTGCAGTTATTTTATCGCAGATGCAGAAGAAACATATTTTATGCTCGCTTTACCAGCTGGCCGCTTTTTATTTCCACACAGGATCATTGAAGAGCTGTATCTCCATTGTCAGAGGCCACTTTCCACAAACCAGGGAAGGCCCTGCGTCAACAGATGGCCATATTCGATATTGCAAAAAAAAAAAAAAAAAAATCTGCCCGGCAATGAACAGATGATGATAAGCATCAATATTTTATGCCATTTCAGTCAGGAGCTTCATATTTAATAGATGGTCAGTCAGTTCTAATTACATGATAAAGAAACTCAGGCTTATTGCTGTAACAGAGCTCCTGATGCGTTCTGCCGTTTACTGCTATCGCTCAGGAATAACCCCTTTGACCTTGCAGTAAATCATATATTTCCTTCAATATGACCAGATATGTTATATCATTTGTGCAAGGACACCGTCTACAGCAGCAGGAGAGTGGCAGACACGATAAATAAAATTTAAGGCCTCAAGATGTCACCTGTAAACACTCATAAATGCCATTACCTCACTTCAGAGCATGCAGCCATAAACAAGTGATGAATTGAGTCTTCCGGTGTATCCATACAACAGGTTTCTAAGAGCCCATTGATTTTAGATTCGGAAGCGAGGGTTGAGCTCTTACAGCAACTCAATGGCACTACAGCAAACACTCCCACTAAAGCTATTAGCACCCTGTTAATGTTTTCATCGCCTTTTCAGATTTACCAAGGTCACAAACCTTCCTCAGCTCTGTCACGTGTCACAAACAGTCTGAGATCTGATAAATGAAAACATGCAGGGACGGAGTAAAACAGGAAGGTTTGGTGGTTAATTATCCCACATAATTCAATTTTGATTAATAATTAATGTGTCCTTTCCTAACTAAATATCTATAATTAATCAACGAGTCATAGCGAGAGAGAAGGCTAATTGGTTTGAAAACACAAACCTGAATGCTTAATTCATAGAGGAGGCTGACATTGCTAATTGCGGGAGTAATCAAAGCTCCACCCTGTGGGATTTGACGAAGAGATTGGTAAATGGGGGATAGCGTGATCCGTCACCGAATTATCGCGACAGCTCCATTTATAACCAGATGAATATCACAGATGACAAATACAGTAAATGGCAAAAGCCTTGCTGCATTAGGCTGTCTGAAAGATTAACTCTGCTGATTGAATCCTTTAAGGAGTTTCACTTTAGACTAACTTGCCACTGCTTTACTCAAGACTCGTAAGTAGGATCCCTTCACTAAGATTAGTCAGTGTTTTAAACATACTGAATGACCTGAAACATGTGCATTGGATTAGTTTATAAAAGCGTGACTATCACATAATGACATGTCATTAATAATGTGGTTATTGTACACCTTGACTTTTATTCAACTGTTGTTTTCAATCTTAAAGAGACAGAGGCCAATTTCAAGGTATCAAATTGCCAAGTCAGTTTTCTTTTATGTTGGATAGATGTAGCCTTTTTGTAGCAGCTGAAGTTAGCATAGTTATTTGATTGTGCTAATGTGGCATAATGTGACTTGAAAATACACAACAACCTTCTTTTAAGAGACGGCGTGACCCAATCAAGTTTTCCTCTGCAGCCCTTACGTCTATTTGGTCTGTCTGTCTATTTTGAGATCAACTTTGAGCTGCGAAGGAAGTTCTCCATTTAGCCCCTCCGATTCAGTGGTTCGATTTCAGGCTCAGGCCCTCTGTCAGAGGTTTTGATGTTTCGGTGCAGTATCCCAACTGTTCCTAGCATGGTGCTTGTATTCCTGGAATGAGCTCTAAGTGCTCCAGTGATACCTCTCACAATTTAGGTCTTGACGCTTTACAACTTCTCAAATTTCAACTTGAGCCCTTAGTGTTTCTTGTGTGTCTCGTGTTCCTTGCTTGAGTTATCACATTGGATACTGTGTCTATCAGCTACAGTGCAGTCGGTCACTCATCATTGGTCCCATAGGACCCAGGTCTCACCGTTCTCCACCACCTTTACTGGTACCTCCAATTTTGACTGTTGGACTTCTAGACGTTTAGTTATTTCAGTCCATGTTCTCTTTGCCTCCCACCGTTTTACACACTGTGACTGTATGTTAGATTGTCTTAGGGACATTTTCAAACAACTTCAACAAATGTCCTTCAGTTATTCCAAAAGTTGTGGCCTTTGTGCTAACCACTTGTTCTTGTTCTGTTTTATGTTGACTATTTTTGACTTCAGGGTTAATACCAGCTATACTTTTCTTTATGCAGAGTCAAATTTTGAGTTTTGCTACCATTTAAAGCACCACATAGATAATAAGTAGCTTACTTATGTAACTGATTGTTAGCTTTAAATGACAGGTCTTCTGATGCTGGTTGGCATGTGTAGGAATGGCCATTTAAAGCCTGGAGTACCAGCAGTCAATGATCCATCTGCTTGAGCGTGGTGCAGACTGAGACACTTGTAGAAAGAAGTACGCATAAAAACGAGATGACATTTAAACTCAAAGGAGATGCAAACATCTGCGTAATCATGAAACTACATTGTTTCCTGCAGAAAAGTATTTTTACTTTAACTCTGAATAAGTCATCTTCAGAAACTAGGTAACTTCCTCTGCCTTTTACAACCTGCAATGTTGTAAAAAGGTGAGGTAAAGAACATTAATTGAAAGTGGTGTTACAATAAAATGGTGGAGTGCTATATATTTTTTTTATTAAATTGCTTATTTTTTTCCTCACATTATTGTTGTTCTTGACGATTTTCCCATCAATGACAACTCCAGGAGTAACACATTTCCAGCAAGAAGAAGAAGAAAAAAAAATCAACATTTGTCACAGCTGAGGCTAGGGTTCAGCAACGGACAAGACTTTGCAGCGTCTGGCGTTTGAATGTGTCCACTTTGATATTTCCCGTTTATCTCCTCTGACCTGATAATGTGGATTCTCTAATGAAGCTATTGTGAGCCTGTCTAAAGCTATTGTCTTCTAGCTAGAACTTCCATTTCTCTTTTCAAAACCGCCTGCAGCGATGAGCACACCTGTACCGGTTAACATCTCAGTCTTCTAATGTCTCTGCCCTTATCACTGGTCTCAGGTTTTCTCTATCTACACAGACAATTTATTAATCTCTCCCTCTATTCTCGCAGTATATCTCTGTAATTACTGTTCAATCTAGATAAAGAGGATTGTAAATATTGTTACTACTCACTTTCAGATGCAGGTCTTAAGGATACGTCTTCAGTATACGGGAGATTGTTTTATGATTTGGATTATTATTTCTAAGGGTAACACAAAAAAAAAATCTGAAACTTTTTAGTCTAAATTGCAACACTTGCTTTTGTTATTATTGACCCTTTGTACGTGACACCATGGTCTTCAGAAAGCTGCCCACTTCGCTATGGTGAACACAACATACTTGCACATTAACTCCTGGAAAGCTTTTCAAAAGATAGAACTTTGGTAGCCTAATAATGCTTTTATTTAGTTGCTAGTTATTTAGTGGTTATAGGGTCCTGCACAATTGGCTAACAGCCGTCAGTCTTATGGACTGGCAGTCCTCGGTTTATTTGCAGATTTGCAGCAAACACTTTTTAAATCGGGAAAGCATCGATCTGCTCTGGTGTAAAGGGGAAACACTGTTTATCACATTATGGCAGAGGTTCCCAAACTGTGGGGCGCCATGTCATTGGGGGGGCGCCATGTCATTGCAGGGGGGGCGCGGGAAGCCGTCTGGATGAAAAAAAAAAAAACATGAACACTGTATGCGCTGGGTTTTTACCTTAGAATGGCCAACTCTCTGTTATTCCTATGTCAATTTGATACAGTAGAGGCTTCCACACTTCCCATATTTGTGTCCTCTGTCAATTTTATCAGCAGTTAAAACTGTTTAATCCGTTGTTAACATGTTGTAACCTGTTTTTCCGAGCCGCCTTCAAACGCAACATGAGCGCTACGACGCTCGCGCTGGGTTTACACCTGTGAAGGAGACCTGCTGCTGCTGTGGAGCTACGTAGGTTTGTGTTAGAATCACGGCAGCAAACCAGCAAAACGCAAAGAACTTTTCACAGTTTTTCCCTCCAAACTAACCGACTGAGTTGAGTAAAGCTGTTGGATGCAGGTAATGTTAGCTAAAAGATGACTAGCTAATATCAATACAGAACCTTAAGCTTAACCTTGTAGGCTACCGATGTTGGTGTCTATTTTCAGCTACGTACATTCATTTTGCCCCCAAAAAAGTCGATTCCCCCCTCACCCCCTACATGCGTCGTTTCAACCAGACAGCCATTTGTAATCCATAGGGGGGGCGCAGAAAATGTTTGGAAACCACTGGGGGGCGCAGAAGAAAATGTTTGGAAACCACTGGGGGGGTGCAGAAGAAAATGTTTGGAAACCACTGGGGGGTGGCAGAAGAAAAAGTTTGGGAACCACTGCATTATGGTATGAATCATGTGGCGCGAGTTCCGGCAAAGTCTGTGATTTGGTCAAATCAGCAAATACTTTAGGAGGGAGAAGATATACAATACGTCAGTTTGTTAGCTTTTGCTAGCTACAGCTGTGTATGAACTCAGACTAGGTGTCGTACGTCTACAGATAAATTATCTCAATTTAAACAGGTAGAAGCCATGACTATATTCACAAAAACAATGTGGGAAAACAATCACAGTTGCTTCCTTCACCTCTCACTTCCGATGTGCATTAAGGTGGTTAAGCTTTTGCTCCCGTCAGGAAAAGTGCCAAGTGGTAAAGACTGAGCTCCGAGTGTGTCGATTCCAAGCTTAAAATCAGAACTGACATTCTTATTTTGTTGCATTTTATTTTGTTACATTGTTCTTTAAAAGTTATACTTTATAATTATGGAAATCGGAAATATAGTTGCATAAACCTGTAGAGAACATGTGCAAACACAGAGCTCTGGGAAACATTAAGCAGTCGAATCACTTGTCCAAAATTCAAGTCCGTTGTGCCACACATCTCAAAACCGGGCACACTAGGCGCATGATGGGATTTCACATAACAAACAGGTTATGCGTCTCATGTCAAATAAGAGAAATTGAGGAGATGAGATGAAGAAGAAGCACCACTGATGCGTCTCTGAGCTGCCAACAGAGGTAGTGTCTTTTCTTTGTGGCGTTTGTACGTAGGGGTGACAACGGATTCTGTCCGTCCTCAAAATGGAATTAAACACATTTCACGTACAATTAATACTTTCTGTTGAAACAATGGGAAAAAAATCTGATCGCAGTCACTGCACAATACTTTTTCATTTAGATGTATTTCTTTCAAAATTAACCTAGTTTGTTGGTTATCTACTTTCTTACAAACTTGTTCTTGTTTTTTGTTGTCTTTTTGGCAGTGTTGCCTCTGTACTGGATGTGGAAGAAAACGTGTGAAACTAATTTAGTTCATGTCTAACACACCTGTCAGGGACTGAAATGAGTGCTCAAACTGGTGCTTAAATGTCATATTCCACTTTATTTTCCCAGCCGCAGATATTTTTCTCCAGCCATAAAAAATAAAACAGAAGAGCACGGATAAGTGTATGTCTGCCTTCTTACTTTCAGTTCTCATTTCCTTATGTAAACAATGTTGTGTTAGAGGAATATCACTTTTCTTCGATGTGCGGGTAAATTTTTGCTTTCATGCCAAGATTTCCTGAAACCCATACTGAGAATGACACACACAAACACACGCACACACACACACACACACACACACACACACACACACACACACGCTATGCGCATGCAGACAGTGAGAGCCAAACAGCGAAGACACCTTTGATGAAACAACCTAAAAAAGCCTTTGATGTTGTAGAATTTTTAGGAGACTGACTCCAGCTGCTTTGTGCACTTCAAGGCCGTCCTCCTACGACTTCTCTCACCAAATTAGTAATGGCACCTGTACACCTCCCTTATTCTTAAACAATCAGCACTTACTGTTTTCCTCTTGTTTGTCTGCCGCATAACATATTTGTTCCATTATGTACAGCTCTCTGTGGGGGTTGAAGAGACTGGAGTTGCAGCATTCACACAGTGCAAACTACGAGGTGTCGTTTTTGTTTAACCGCTTTATTTAATCCATCTAATTTTAAGAGCAGGGGAATGTTTTAGGCAAGCTTAGACTGGTCTGCAGATATAGTAGACTTTTTCTTTTTATTTGGCTGCTCGAAATTAGATTTGTAAGCCATACGCTATTGTAAAAGTAAGGGGTGAAAACACAGTTTAAATGTATTTTTATTCTTGGTTTCTCTATGCTATATGTGCATATCCACCAGCCCAGACAAGAAACACAAGGTTTCTTCCCCGATTTAGCCAAAGTAAGGTAAGGTAAGGTCATTTTACTTATACGGCACATTGTCAGCGAGATGGTAGTTCACAGTGATTTACATGAATTGCAAGAAAACAACAAAACCAAAAGAGAGACAAAAAGGTAAGGTAAGAAAAAAAAAAAAAGCTAAATGTTGGTTTTCCATGTTTGATTCTAACTGGTTGTTTGCTAATAGTAAGGAAAAAGCAAAATCTTTGTGCAGAAGCGATCACACTAATTCACATTTTTCCATGAATGAAAAGTGTGCTAAAAGGAGTGCTGCATGATCCTAACAGTTAGGAAATGAAGGAGCTTTTGCAAAACATCAATTGAAGCATTTTACTTTTGATAGCCTCCTCTGAATAGCGCATGCATATTGGGAGCAAGGGTGTCGACTTAACTCATTACTTTTGTAGCTTTTTCTTTCATCTTTAATTATTAATTTACATTCTGGGTGTGATATCTGACCACGGGTGATCAGATCAATTCATTTTCCTTGTCATAATGAATCAACAACTTAGCTGAACTTTATGAATTTGTTCTCGTCATCATTAGTAAATGGACTATAATTAATGACATGACATGTTGTGTGTTTTTAATATTAGAGAGCATCAGTAGAGAGCTACAAACAGCTGTGTGAAATGTTTCGTCCTCCTCATTTTGCTGCCTTTTCCACCTGCAGGACTGCAGAGGTCCAGCACTGTGAACGCAGCGTTGAGGGGTGGTTTGATATTTTTCAGGTGTGCATCCTCATGATGAAGCCACTACAGAAGCCTCATGCTATCAGGAAACAGCTGTCCGGCTCTAATCTTTTTATGAGCGATATGCTGTTTTTAATGAAAGCCCTCGCAGCTCCCCACAATCAGCTAGCCATATCAGAGCTTATATTTCATCCTGCTATTGTGATGTCATCACCAGGCACAGGCGTAATACATAATTCCCTGTGTTATGACAAACTGCGGCCTGAGGCCAGAGAGGTATATGAGCGCTTTCGGGCCCCCGTCAAGTCCGTGCCATTTGTGCTGGAATAATCGCTCTCGGCTTGTTGGTGGATCATATGAAATGAACTCGAGCATCAACAACAAATAGGTCAGGGCTATTTGAATAAAAAGTTAAGAAGTGAAATGATTGGATTTACGGCTCCAGACGCCTCTGTCTTTTACCAGATCTGTACCACGCTTCCTCTCCTACAGTCTTATTCTCCAATTTAGGACCAGCCAAACCAGTCAAGGTGCTGTTTGGAAAAGACATTGTTTCTTTTGTTTATCAATTAATTGTGATTAACCATATATATATATATATATATATTAGGTTTGATATAATGTGATGAAGCCTTATTACTTGAATCAAGAAATACCTTAATTAGAAGTTGTCTGACTACATGGCACAGGATAGTAGAGTTTTAAAAAAGCGACTTGCTATGCCCCAATATAAATAAATACAACAACTGGTGAGAAACAAAATGTATCTGCCTGGAAGGAGTTACAAATCCATTTCTGAGGTTTTGAAACTCCAGGAAAACGCAGTAAGAATTATTATCCACAAACACACATAACATGGGACAGTAAAAACCATCCCATCGACGACTCATGCAGTAGGTCAAAAATGATCCAATGCTCTCCAAGGCTCTCTTGGCTCAAGGTCAAGGTTCACAATAATAGAGTGGATCAAAACGGGATCCAACTGAGAGTTCCAAGGCCAAAATCGTTCACATCCGTCATCATCAGCAACATTTTGGTTTCTTAAGTTCAGTCAGATTTGATTGAGAGTGTATGTGAGAATTTACGTTTAAGTCTTGCCATGGATTCTTTCTAAAGTTTTGACTCGGTTGTATTAGCACATTAATATGCTTTCTTGTAGATGTTTCAGTTGGAACTCGTGTGTGTTTAGCAACATCTTCCTGGGAGGTTTTAAGGCGCTGCATGCAAGATACTTAGAATTTTAGTCTAATTTAAAAGAAAAAAATCAACAGGATTTTATTTATTTATTTATTTATTTTAAATACAGTCCGGCATGCAGGCCATGTTTAGTACAAATAGAGTCAGATGAGAGCTCCAGAGAGAACTTATTTATGTTTGCAGTGAGTCTGCCCCGCCCTTTTCTCTGCCTCCCTCGGTCTCAGAGATCTTTATCTGCTATATGATGCATGAAAGCGCACTGTCTTTTCATACAACTTTATGTGACCCCTGACCTCATCTGCACAGATGCAATATGACCCAGCTGCCACCATCCATTTTGGCTCGGGGAGTGGATTCAATGAATTTTTATTATGGTCCACGTGTGTGTCACTTGCTTTGGCTCTTTTCTTTTGATCGTGATCGCTACCAATGTGCCTTGGAAATGCATCACTTGAAGACTTTGCCACTGGGAAAAAAAACAAAACAAAACAAAAAAAACAACACTATCAGCAGTTTTGTGTTCCCTCTTTTTGTTTTATTATTCTGAAATCTGAAGGAAAATCTGCACAGTGGGTGGCACATATTGGTTTTTTGTGTTTATTTGTTTTCTTACTCCAGATAACAATTCCAAAATGATTTTGACAAGTGGATCTCCAGCCAGGCTTCTTGGCAAACAAAAACAAAAGAGATATTTGAAAACCTGTTCTTTGTAAATGTTGGCCGTCTCAGTGGCAAATCTGGCATTGTCCTCTTTAAAACCTTACATGTGTTCAAACTGGTTCTGTCCAACAATTTGTATCTGTTCCATTGGACGCAGATACTGAGCTCTATCTTGAGAAACTTTGCTGTTTAGTGAATATTTATTGCAGGCTTGCAACTCTTTCTGCAACAGCACACGCCCCAACGGCGCAGTGATTTTATGGGATGATGCTCGGATGATGGTTTCTAAAACCGTCAGTCAGCTTGCACCACCGAGGAAAAGCTTGTGTGTGTGTCTTTTTGTTTTCCCTTAGAGGCCTCTCAAATTGTCAGTGCCAGGCAAAAACTACATGTTCCCCAGAGGGAGCCCAAATATCCAGGGAATCAGGCGTCATTTAGCCTGTAAAAGCCTTTTCCCCCCCTCCTTCCTCTGACACCCTGTGTTGCCTTTTATTTCTGCCTTCCCTTCTTGTCTCTAAGCTGTACAAATGTTCACTCATTTTTTTCATTTGGGGATATTCATTCCTTTTGATACAGCAACACAAACTAGTGCTTATCTGCTATGTAGAAGGAAAAGGATACATAGATTGTTCTCAGAAATAATAATGGTAAAAGTTTTGCTCACCTATTAAACTGCGACAATAATTGTTGCTATGATAATTGCCTGACATTAGGCAAAACTATCTGAAACCAACTTCAAGTTTCTGTTTGCAGTCCTTTCTATAAAAACAGCTCCAGTTTTATATATTCTAGGGTGCAATTGACCACATTTGCAGATGTTCTTTCCTTAATATTCACCACTTCGCTTAATTTACCTTCGTTGTTATACTAAGGTTTTTTTTAAAGTTAAAACATGTCAGGAAAACAAGATGGCTTGGGTTTTAGGGTTTTAAAAAAATTGCAAGTGTCATAATTAAAATTAAAAAAAAAAAAACAGATCACTGTTCGCATTTCTTTGACATCACATAGAAATCCGAGACATTAAAAAGCTTATAGAATCCACACTTAGATTCTGTAAATAACTCAGAATGCACCAAGGGAGACTTGTTATTGGTTTTGTTATATTGTAGCTCTAGTGAACTGTAAGTAAAGAAGCTGACAAATCTGATTATCTCAAAGTGACCTAAGTGACTGCCATGGCATACATGGATGGATTGATGGATATATAAATAAACTTTCTGTGCCAAAGGTGACAGAAATTATTCTTCAGCAGGGCTTCATGTTAAAACACATGTATTCAAGAAATAAAAAAAAGAAAACCACAACAAGTAATCACAAAACCCACATTCATACAAATAAATAAATAAAAGCTGACCGGTCTTCTGTAATCCGACTGGCTTTCCTGACCACAGAGGCATTGAACAGCTCAGACAGTGAACCACTGATTTTGCTAACTTGGTTCACAGTGTGAGATGGTTTTTGTTCCATTATGATGAAACTATACCAGGTGGAGATTTTAAATATGAGAATGAATTCAATCAGTGATATGTAAACCAATTTCAGAACATTTTACTGATTTTTACAGATTTAGTTTCCTCAGCAAGAGAAGACGATGAGCCTTTTTGTAAATGTGGCTCACATGCTGGAAAAAAAGAGAGAAATGAAGATGATGAAAGTAATATCCTCCTATTGCAATATGGACACAAGACCTTTGTGTACACATAAAGAGCAAACCTGGAAGGGATTGTGCGTGCGTTCGTTCTTCTCGGTTGCAAAGCATTAATCTTAAGTGCTCGGCTGGATGTATTTGTGATCGCAAACTCTGCTATAGTTCGACAGGCGCAGTTTAACACATGCATGCTAAGATTTCTGTCCGTGTTGCTTTAATAATGACGCCAGTTTCCATGTAATTGATTCATATGCAACATGTCCCTCATATGTAATTGTGAGGGAGAGGAGCAACAGCTGTCAGGATGTGATGACTCAATTTGTTGACGGACCTGGCACAGAGCAGTCATTTGGAAAATCTGAAGGAGCTACTGGCAGACATGAAAGTGCATCTGGCTGTTAGTTTGAGCTCAGGGAAAGAACATAGGGACTAACGCTGGCTGGTTTCCTTGAATGTATGAGACATTATTAGGCTGCACGGTTTTTGTGTTTTGAAGTTTTTGCCATTTATTAATTATTATTAATATGCACAATTTTTAGATCTCTCTAAGTAACCGTGGGTTATTTCACCCATTTCACTCTGCCACTCATTTAAAAGCGCAAGAACTTCTTTTACGATCCTGTTACCTTTAGGAAACAGTTTTCCATCTCCCTCGTCTTCACAACGCACAGATGGTATTTTGTTTTAATTAATACCAGGAACCTTTTTCTGGTATTAACGGCTGACAAAACAACATGTCGTACCGAGGGATAAACCAGACTACAATGAAAAGCACCAGCCTCTGTCTACCACCTATCTTGCAATGCACCCAAACTCAATGTTCCTCCACCGAAATGCCCTGGCCACGTTGGTGTGGCTCACTGTAGCTGTTTCGACACTTAAACGGTTCTGGCCCGGTCCGCCCTGGCCAGATTCATCTCCATCAGCAGATCCTAATTCGCAGCGTTTCATACCCACCTCAGGCGTAGTACAAGCAACAACAAGCTGCGTGTTGCACGCCAGGGATTTGATTGACAGCTGACTGCGTTCGTTGACTGGCTCATGATTTTACATCCTTGCCAGATGCAAACAACAACATTTCAATCACCGTAGTGGACCGACACACTTGCCGCCTGCTACCGGAGAGCAGTGCGGTGTGGAGAGGCGTAATTATGAGTTTAATCTTGAGCAGCATCAGGAACACATGCATCGATACTTGGAGTTGAATTTCGCTGCTCTACAAGCAGCACATCCAAAGAGGCAACGAAGGAGTGAGAAATGGTGCAGCTCCGGTCAACGTTCTGTCAATTAATTTTGAGCCGCCTGGTTGGAAACACTGGAACTACAGAATATTAGTTTGGTGTGATGTGCATTTTATTCTTTGTTTGGAAATTTCTTTTTTCTTTTTCTTTTTTTTTAAACATTTCATGAGCGGATATTAGTTTACGTCTTTTGATTGCAGTACTCCAAAAGGTTTCATTAAAAAAAAAAAAAAAGAAAAAGAATATACATTCACATTTATAGCAAAATAATCAGTTAATATAAACCGTTTCATTATGTTTGGGCCAGCAATCAATCTTTCTATGACAAAGAGCCGCAGCATTCTTGGGCAGTTTAGAGTTGGAGCCACTGCACCTCAACAACCACTATAAAAATAAAGTAGTGAAAGAAGTGACTCAGAACTGTTCATTAAGGCCGCAAACATTTTAATCCAGTGATAACATTTGAAAGGGGTCTCATCATTTGCGTGCAAACTTATCTTTTATTATGACTTGATATTTATGGTGGAATATATGTCAAATGAGCATTTTTGGGGGGAACACATTGCACTTTTGTGCACAAAAAATAGGTGTATTTCCCACCTGTTTTTAAAAATGTTTTGCATGTGTCAATATTCTGGATGAAAGTAAGAACAAGGAAGAGTATTTAAACAGCTACGAAGCTTATCTAGACTGGTGGGGTTAAGTGAAAGAACCCCAAAAAGGCTACTTGTGGAAAAGTTACCTTTCAGATCATTTACTTAAGATCTTAGCCTTGAGTTACTAACTGGGTAGCAAATGCAGCTTCTGTTTACCTTTATAGCCAAGGTAAGTACTAATGTGTCATTAATATTTAAAACGGGCATAAAAGCAGCAGACTGATCAACTTTAAACATAGTTTGTGTATTTAGTGAATGTTGCAGGCTCAGGAAACGACTGTCTCAAGGTCAGCTGGTAGTTGTAATAGTGTCCTCTGTTGCTTATCTTCACTCAATCCTTGTATCACATCTGACAGAGAGAAAATAGCCGTTTTCTATGTACAGTACAACACACAGTCAGTAATCTCGCTCCAATGCTATACAGATAACCCCAGAAACCACAGGTAACACACAAACAAATCACAAGAAGTTCACTTTATCAGCAGCCAAAGGAGACCTGGCAACCTGTCTCCTCGCTATTGTTAATCGTTCCCTGTCTCTCTCCAGCCTCCATCTGTCTTCCCCTTTTTCTTCCTCCCATGATCCTCCGTCCCTACCCCTCTCTCTCTCTCTCTCCTTCTCTTCCTTTCTCTCTTTTCCTCTCTCAGTCTTTCCACGAAGCCCACAATTTAATAACCTCAAGTGCTGTCAGAGGAAGCATTGAAAAATGGCTTCTATAAAACATAACGGCCTTAATCAGAGAGCGCTGAGGATTCTCCCTGCTGCTGCTGATTTTCTCCCCTCCTCCTCCTCCCAATCCCCGCCTCTAATGAATTAATGTTGAAATATGCAGGGGCTCAGTAGTCATTAGATGTGCGGCGTGAGACATGATTTAAGATGGCTGCCTTTATGTGTCTGCCAGGCGAGGTGGAGCAGGACAGGCCTGGCTGGACAGTGAATGTGTTGACTGATACCAGAACACTTTGAGGCCAGTTTTGTTGGAAAGTGTTTCTATCTAGCCTTTGTTGCCTTGGCTTTTGCGTTCTCTCCTTTTGGAATAACAAAAGAAGTTTGGGGGGGTTTCAAATTTCAGGTATGCCCTCCTTGTGTAAATGCGGCCATACATCAAGTGGACATATCAATATGAGAAGATAAGTTCCGAAGATTTGTTTAGTTTATCCACTGATGCAGTGTAAAATATTTTTGCAGTCAGATGGAATTTCTTACATGAATTTCCACTGCGCCGTTCACAAACTGTGCAGCCACTCTGTCATTTGTTACGTATGTTTGGACGGCGGAGATGTCGGTCTGAGCTCGAGACTTCAACTCGAGTCGGAAAAATAAGACTTTCAGACTCGACTTAGACTTGTGTCCTACAAACTCGAGACTTCACTGGACTCCTGGTCCGAGACTTGAGCCTTAACAAGTCTAGTGGCAGTTTTTGTCTGGCGTAATGAAGCGTGAAAGGAAGCTATGAACTGCAGCTGCTGCACGTTTCACTAGGAAAGAATGAGCTTGATTATTAGCCTGTGACGGTGATTGGCCATCGGCTGTTGATGGTTCATAACAATCAGTTTGTTGTAGCTTCACAATAATGACCACATAAACATCACTCCAACTGAATGCTGTATTAGGTGACATTAGATCATTTCAGAATAAAATCAACTTAATGTGCTTTCAAAATTCTCCCACTGCTAAGCTAGTTGGGATATTACAACGATCATTCTGATTAAAAGCTTTTAGAATAATTCATTTACTTATTACGCTTTGCCTTGTGCAATATTTTGTAATGTATACCTTAAATTTAAACATATGTACTATTAGAATTGAGAAAAAAGTTTTAAATGTGTCTTTAGAAAGCCAGTTCCCAGTATTATAAAGACAATAAATACAATAAAGCAGAAATATTAAATAATTTGAATGAAAAACTATATATAATGAAGACATTAATCAATATCTTCATGCTGTACAAAAATCACGAAATCAAACATTATTCAAAACAAGCCTTCCGATCAAACCGGCATCAGACAGATATTTAAAAAAAGGAACATCACAGAGAAAATCGCTGTAACTTTTCAGAACATTTCTGACAGTACTTCATTATGTGTGGGCAGGTCTGTAATCTATTTCCTTCGAGACTTCTCTTCTTAAGTCGAGATCACACGTTCCTGAGAGCTCTCATTCTGACGGTGCGGGGAGGAATTTAATTAATAAATAAACACTGCATTTTTTACATTTATCAACATGCAGCAAGAATAGCTCTAATTATCACAGGTGAATTAACGCTTTCATTTTTGTGTCAAAAAATTAATTGTATCCCTTAACAGCTATTCCCAGGGGGAAGTGAAAGTAGAGAACGGATTAAGGAGGGATTGGGGAAAGAAAAAAAAAAGAAAAAAGAAAAGAAAAACAACGGTGTGGACCACCAGGAGTGATAATTGGTGCTTTCAAAGCGTTGCATCAGAGTTAACGTCTTTCCGCGAGAGCCTACGCCGTCTTGCCGAGAGAGGCTGTGTTACAAATACACGTATGTCATGTTGTGATCTACAGGACCTGGAGGGGAAGTGCACTTAGTTTTCACTTAACCAGGTCAGCTGACCAATAACCAGCTGGACTGAGGGTGCTTGAAACTATGATGTAACTCGAACATTAGAGTAGGTATTGACGCTTCTGGAGCTCTCTGTGGCATATTTCCTGAAACTTTCTGCAAAAACTCAGCGCGTATGTTTCAGGTAAAGCCTCGTTTACCTGAAACATGTTGTTGGCATGTTTAAACTTTTAATATTAAATGAAAACATAACTTCTGACCTGCTTTCAACTATTTTAAAGCACTTTACGGCTCAATTCATTATGTATTGTTAAGGATTACTGTTCCAGGAAGCTGACACGAGGCAGACGTATCTAAAGTTTGATCAATGCAAGGTTGTCCCCAGAATCTTTCCATCACAACCTTTATTAAAGTTGACCATTAAACAAGTAAATAAACGTATTAACAACCTTTATTAAAAAAGTTAATAAAGGTTGTGAGTCTCTCTTTTTTTTTTCCTCAGCAAAAAGTCCAATGCAACTTTCAAGACTTTAAAAAAAGTACTTATATAATCTAAATGTATTTAACATGCTACTCAGGCAATTTTGTCTGAATTACTTCCCTAAAGCAATAGTCAGTATTGATTAGGCTCTCCATTTTTTTAAGTAACATCACAAGACTCAATGTTCTTGTGGGGTTTGTAGTACAAGCTTTCATTCAGTTGAAGTTTTCTTTATGATATTTAATGTTGAGGGTTTTAGGACTACCACCATACCAAACAGGTTGACTTCCAAATGTAAACATTGATGATAATGCAGATAATAAGAGCATCTAAAAAAATCGCATTAAATCTCTAAGTCTCAATATGAAATACTGTCATTCATTCAATGCTTAAATTTCCGTTGCTACCAATAAATGTACAAGTTAACTCAAGTACAAGGCAACTTGAAGTTTTCCTTGTCCTTACTTAGAGCAATTTTCATACAAGCAGAAAGCAAAAGCTAGAGAAGAGAAAACTTCTCATCCATGGCGAGAGTTGTGTTCCAAAACAAAATAAAGTTAAATATTTCCATTGATATAAAAACATTTGAAGCTTGAGAAAGATGCAACTGATTTTGCAAAAAAAATATTTTGAAAGCAATTGGTTTTTCTTTGCGTCTTTTTCTTTAGATTTTTGTTTAATAAACCATAGTTGAAAGGGGGGAAAAAAAAAAAAAACTTATGTGAAGCAGATTAATGTCCTCATCTGTACTGTAACCCAGGAGTGACAGAGCAGCAGGCAGGACACATGCGAGTGCATTTTGAGTCTTCCCGTATTAAAGTCTGAGTGAATATCGGTGAACTTGTGGTGTGGCTGAATGACGGAGTGAGTGAGAGCGAGCGAGGGATCGTCGCTTCATGCATATGCTGCTGCCGTATGGGTGTGTGTGTGTGTGTGGTCAACCCACTGGTGAATACCGTTGCATTAGCAAGGCCATTAGCGCATTTAGCTGTCTGCAATGCCCGAGTGTTAGTGACACATTTGGGTTCCCTTTTCCACTTAGGCTGTACATTTGAAAGACGGTGCTGACATGCCAGGTGACAGTAATACCGCCGTGTGGCAGCGAGCAGTTGCACGGCTCAGGAGGCCACGTGAGATGTGGTTTGGTGGTCTTTCATCTATAAAAATACATCCACCAGGTTACTGTCAAATATATTATTATGTTAACATTTAGGATGTAACACAGATGGGGAGATACAGTTATGTTCACAGCTGACATTTTCAGTAAGTCTAATAATTCTAGGTCAAAACCAAAGAGCTTTAAAATGTTGACTGACTAGGAAATTAGGAGGAGGGTTCCTGTGATGTCTGGAAAGGTAAGCAAAAAAAAAAAAAAAGAACTTGATTGAAGTGTTTATTGAGAATTATTTGTATTTCCAGAAGCAATTCTGCTGTGTTAAGAGTTGTATCCATCCATCCATTTATGCATCTATCTATATTGTCAATCGACTTTCTTCACCAGTCAGCCAGTCTCTGGGTTTTCCAAGTACTCATAGAGTCAGAACAAAATTAGGAGACAAAAAGTGTTTACATTTGCAGGCTGTGATTTTCTGGCAATTTAAAATAACATGTAAATGTTACAGTACTAGTCACAAGACGGTGATACCTTAAATCAGAGACGAGACTAAAACCATAGACAGTGTCGCCTACATAGAAAGGTGGCTCATATAAAGCAGAAATGGTAAGGAAATCAGCTGTAATTATTTACACAAGCAGCTGCCTTTTCCCTGATATTATTCGCTGTTCAGTGTTTTAACAGCATCCGCTTTGAAAATCTTGTCAAAATTACCTCTAACAAGCGCCACATTAACCTTTAGCTTCATTAACTGAGTCACAAGGCTTTAAAAAAAAAAAGTCACATTTAGATTCTTCATAAAAAAAAACAAAAAAAAACAAGTTCTCAGTTATTTTCTGCAAGCAACCAAAAGGGCACATGTTGTAGGTTACCGCATTTATTTTTAAACCACTTAAAGATAATTTTCTATTCCAACTCAGTGTAGTATGGTTTGAGTACATCTATAACGGTAAGTTCCCTGGTTAAATTGTAATTAAAGAATTTTTTAAAATTTATTTATTTATTTTTTCCCCCTGCTACTCAAATATAAATCCAGGTTAAGATGAAGCGCCAGAGCTGCAACGTACTGCCAGTTAACCGTAAACGAGGCCATTTGATTAGCTAAGTTTGGACACAAGAGTCTAATGGCAGCATTAAAGGGAAGACTTGGGAGAATGGATGGCCGAGCATCACTCACTTTAATCACCTGTTTCATTATTCAGTGGACGGGTGCCAGCTGGTCGTACATGAAGGGTGTCAATGGGACGTGAAGTCTGTTGAGGAGGACCAAGCCATAATGGGAAGCTGCGAGAACTCCTGTCCCACAAAACTTTTTCATTTTCAACAGGAAAGCTCATCAAGCCGTCATTTCTATGCGATGTAATATAGAAATGAAGTGAAAGAAATTAGTCAAACTGTTAGTTTTTTTTTTTATTGTCCAATTTTTGGAATTTGAGGTAGTTTTCAGGTTGGTTTTCTTAGGGTTGCAATACAATGTGATGTACAAATTCGTGCTTTATATTTTGATCATTCTCAGTAAGTGGAGTCGAAAACATAAAAGAAAAAAAAATCATTCTGAACCAGTTTTCCTTCCTGTTTTCAAATTTGAATGCAATAAGAATTTTTGAATATGGATATCGCAGTGTATTTTGTAAAATCATGTTAGTATATATGCTCACTGTAAGCTGTTTTTCTCGCAATAACACATTGAGCAAGGGTGTATGTGACTGGGAGTGCTAAGACACTCCCTCTGGCTCTGATTGGCTGTTTTTGACCGGGAGCTATGCGTTTCGTCAGACGGCAACAGTAGCTCTGGGAGAAGCTCGATCTTTTCACAAATCATTGGTCTCATAATATATTGTCACGATGTGGTGACATTTTTTAAAAATTATGTTAGATTTTTTGTTTTTGTTTTTATACAAGTTATATATATCCCTGCTTTGACCAGACAAATTTTAATTAACCGTTAGACTACTTCCAGGTTAACTACGTAGATTTTAAGAAAAGTTAGGACAGTAGAAGGACTCACCCCTACCAGACGATTTACGCTTTAACATCTCACTGCAGTCGCGCCGTAGACTTTTCATAGACACACTTCGCAGCGGCGATAAGAGACAGAGAATAAGCTGTCAGCATGCAGAGTCCACCACTCCTCTCTCTATATTCCTCACACCACCACAGAAGGAACAATGTGTCTGCGGTGGCAGGTGGCCATAGTTCATAATGTGCTGATGCTGACCAAGTGTCAGTTTGATCCATGGGATTGGTGAGGAGGACGGGGCTGTGGCTCCTGAATCCTTAAGCAAGCAACTGCGTGGCGCTCCTGTGGGGACGGTCAGAGACATGATACAGATGAGACCGGCGACTATCTGCCTAATGGCAGACATATACAGGGCAGGAAGGGAGAAAAAGAGCGATGAAAAGGCCCAGAGACAGTCAGCAGGACAGAAGAAGGGGTTGAGTATCCCGTTTGAAAAAGACACAAAGGGAGATCGGTCTGTGCCATTTGTCATCAGAGCGCAGCAACTCCAAAACTAATGCACTGTTTCTGCTCACAAAGAGGAAATGTAAATGTTTGCAGATGATGATGATGGGTGCTGCAACTCTCCGAGGTTGCCCCAGAATAGATTTTCTTCTTTTAGTTGGAAAGTAAACTATGTCAGTTTTCTTACTTGTGTATAGGAAGAGGAAGGAGTGGGTGTCCTGATGAGATGGGGAAACATTTTTTTTAATGCATGTCACAGTTAAGTTGAATTTCTTTAGAAATGTCAGTATTCTATTTGTGTTTGTTAAATTTTTTCTATTTTAGAACATTTGAGATGCGAGCATGAAGCCACACCAATTGCAATTTAAGTTTCTTCTTGTTTTCTTTTTGGCTTTTAAAAGAGTAGATGTTGCTGCATTTTAACAGGATTCAACTCTCTTGGCTGGAGAGACGTTTTCTAGCCAATTATACTTTCAACAGTATTCTGCTGAAAGGATGAATTTGGAGTATACGTAACAAAACAATCACAACATTTGGCGTCAATATGGTTGACAATATACAAGCTTCAATTATGCTAATAATTTCCGGATGAGCAGTTACCATAAAACTTAATCAACACAAATTTATTCTCCAAAATTACCTATGATATTCCAGAGAGAGGTTAACTTGTTTCACTTGGTTAGAAGTTGTTTGTAATCCAAAGGCAGTTTTATAAATGTTGTACAAGACGCGATTACTGTAACGAAGCCCTATCTGTCCTGAACCAAGCTTTGCGCTGGAGAATCTTGTTCCAAATTTTGGGGTCACAACAGAAACACCTTGATCGCCTCTCGGTTTCCTCGGTAACTTAGGACTCCCCGCCAGCATCTTGTAAAATAACCTAAGTTAATTTTGTCACAGCACGACAGCACTTAGCTGAAATGCCGGTTGTAGTCTTCTCTCTGTACATACTCCATGTTCTCTCTGTGCATAAGTGTTTTGTTTTTTGTTTTTTTCCAGCAACTCTGATTTCATTTGAAAACTCCGGGTTGCTACCAGAGGCCAGAAATACAAATGTCAGGGAATATGTGTATACTTGGATTTTTTATTTTTTTTTGTTCCTCACAGCAAGAAGATTCTGGGCTCAAGTCCCAGAAGCAGCCGTTCTCAATTTAGTTTATTTGTTCTCTTTATGTGCAAGTTTTTTTGGGGGACGGGGCTTTCCTTTGTGTTGTCCAGGTTTTCTCATCCAATATAAAAATATGTTTTCTCTTGCTTCACTATCGGAAAGTCCAAGGTTTAAATCCCAGATGCAGACTTTCTGTGTGGCACATGCATGGACCCATGAGTTTTCTCTACTCTGTGCATGCTCAGGAAGATCCTGAGTTTGGTTCTTGGATGGTGGAGTTCTTGTTGTACACTAGTGGGTTTCCTCTTGATACCTTGAGTTCCTCTGGGTACTCCTGTTTCCTAGCCCTGTACAAAAACCATTTCAGTTATTATGTACGTACGTTTTTACACCCCTCCTCACTTCAAGAAGGTCCTGGTTTCTAATGGCAGATGAAGGCAGCCCCCTTCCTGCTGAATTTGCTTGTGCTTTCTGTACACAACTGGGTTTCTTCATGAAACGTGGTTCCTTTTCAATGCATGTAAGGTACCTGGTTAAGTTTGGCCACTCTGGACTATTTTTTCACCGGTAATGTTCCAGTCGATCCAATATTTGAATCCTACATTTTAAACACATTGTGTAGTTTTGTTAGCAGGCAACCAAAGGAGCTTATAGCGAGCAAATTCTTTTAATCTCTTAGCAGTGACATAAGTAAAGTTAACTTTATGAGGGACGTGGTAGGGACACAGTTGTTTACATAAATATATACACACGCTCCTTAAGGCAGGTTTAGCAGTGAGCAGTGAGCTGAGTGAACATGATCAAAGTAACAAAGCACAGCGGAAGGAGACACTCACATCCAAACATATTTTTTTCTTCTTTTTTTTTTTTTTTTTGCGAAAGCCGTGCAGCTCGCACACATTGACAGAGCCACTTTATCAGTCCCAGCATCTGACTCAATGGCATTTACATATTCAACAAACTGTCACATTCACAAATGTGCACCGGAGCCCGAGGCATCCGTTTGAAATGGATTAATATATTAAGTGATGCGTGAAGTATGCACAGAGTGACAATATATTCATTGTTTAGGTGAGTCATTGTCATCCAAACAGGCACATCATGAGCAGCGGCTCGAGGTGGGCGCCTAGCTAAGGAAATATTCACTCATCAGACATACTTGTGAGATTTCCTTCTTTTTTTTTTTTTTTTCCAAAATCAAATCTCAACACTCAATGAGCCAGTGGTGAAGTGTTTTTAGTTCATGAAGTTGTGTGTAGGTCACGAGGTAGTGTTAATCTGACAGAAGATAACAAAAAAAAAAAAAAAAAAAAACAAAAAACTAGATGTGTGATTTCAAACATGTTTTGCAGTTTACCCTCAGCGGCATCCCTGACCCAAACTCGTTGCCTCAGATTGTCGCTGCTTTCACCTTCACTTCCTCTTTAATTTCCAAATACATCCCCTTCATGCTTCTCTCTTCCCCTCTCTCCATCCCTCTTTTGGTCTCCTCCTGCGATTTATTGCGCGGGGCAGGCGAGACAGCAGAGAAACCTCCCTGTATGGAGCGATCTGTCATCTCAACATTATCAGCCAAACACACCGCCTTCCATATTGTGCTACAAGGGCTTGGGCAAATTGCTATTTTTATTGGACATGATAAAGGAAATGCTGCCTTATGTTCACATTTTTTACTGCCCCATGTAGGAGCGGGACATGCAATGATTCACTACCTTGGAAACCGGTTTGCGTGGCTTGTGATGTCTATATATAATGTGTGTGTGTGTGTGTGTGTGGGTGTGTGCGGGTGTGTGTGTGTGTGTGTGTGTGTGTGAAGATTGAAAATAAAAGCAGGACTATGACTGTAAAATTGCCAACTATTAGACAACTGAGCAGTGGGTTGATCCAATAGATCTTCGAGTCATGTCAGTCATAACAGCAACGAGGCACACGAGTCTTGCACGACTGGTTTTAATTAAAGAAGGAAATCACAAGTGAAGGATTAATCTCAATTACTTTAAAAAAAAAACAAAAAGGTTTGCAGGAAAAATGTACCAGGAGGAATATTTGGATCTATCTTTTCCATATTTTGTTATATTGTACTGGGAAGTCGAGAGAGGGTAAAAGGGCATGAGGAAGAAGACAGGGCAACAAACAAATTTGAAGGCAACAGGCAAAAACGTATTACCATGTTCTGTGGGCAAAATGTGTGCATGTTGACTTCATCTGTCTGCTGTTTTTCCCCCCTTTCCCTCGCTTCCCTTCTCCTCCTGTCTTTCCCTCTTCCTCAATCCTTCTCTCCCCGAGCCCTCGGCATGCCTGACAGCCAGCCCCGCGCCAAACTGACAGGCCCTCAAACCGTGGCCAAGAAAGCGAACATTAATTAAGTCATTGCCGGACTGTAATTTCCTTGAGAAGTAAAAAAAATTTTCTTCACACACGAAAAGGTTACCAAGACCTTTTCTGTGTCAAAATTACCATGCGTCATGAATATTAATGCGCTTAATGAAGACAACCTTTGGTTCATCAAGAATGTTCCAGTAGCAGGTGCCAAGCTGATAAACTCACTTGGTGAAGGCTGTTCTCCGCCCCCCAACCCCCCAGATCCCACTCTTTCTCTATCTCTTTCTTCTTTTTTGCAGTTTTATGTCAGATCCTTAGAGAGTCCGTTATTTAAATCAACATCTTCCTATCTGAATTTACCAGCTCATGTGGAAACACACACGTTTAACACACCTGCACATATACAAACACCCTTTCATCGTCCTTGGGTTCGTTTCTCAGGCAAGCTTGTTAACGCTGACAATCAGATTTACTTTAAAAAACAAAAAAGGCCAGGACACATGTATTCTTCAGTTTGTGAAAGATTTAAAAATGTGATTTATATTTATGTATATCATACCTTTAAAAATGATTCACAATACTATACCATCAACAAAAAATGTTACTAGTTCTGTAATCACATGCTTGACCATCACAAAGTTAAAAGAGCTGAAGGAAATAGTTGTTAAATAGTCACAGAAAAGAGCAGACCTTTAGTCTAAACAGTGAAAATTGAAAAGTCGTGGGATGTCGACTGATTTCAACCACATGAATGTGGTTTGTATTTTCAGAAAAATACGGAAAGTAAAGAAATTTACAACCTTTGCGTGTCTCGATGTCTCTATTGTTCGCGTGTGCGACACTCGTAACATGTTTTTATGTTTTAAATTACACAAAAAGGGCTGAGAACCTTGTAAGATATATTTTTTTTAAATACCAAGAGATTTTAAATAAAAATCTGGTGGAATCTGCCAGTAAAATTTGAAAATGGCTCACCAGACACAAAATCAAACTTTAACATCAACATTGTCTTGTCGGAAACCTGTTCTGTGAACTGCAAAAAAGATCAGAGGAGAGAATGTAATGAAATATCCCCCTTTCTGTGGTTCCAACTATATGTGAAAGAAGTTTGTACAAAGTATTGACAGCAACAGTTTTCAGAAGTCTGTCAGTGTTGGTTTTGTTAAAAAACAACCCACATACTCAATGTTTCTTAACACAAGACTTTTTCCTCCCATGGAAGAACTAAGTTAGATTTTCCTTTGTACGTTTCTGCAATGCTAGATCAGTTTATTTTAAGGGTCTTTACACTTCTTCACCGAGGGTGCCAATAAATGCTTCCTCCACCTCGTGCGAGTGTATTCACAGGTGTTTGAAATGATAGTCGCACATCATCGTGGTTGTGAGTGACTGCCGATTGAATTTGAACCGTCCTATTGGCTGCTCCTCTTTCTATGCCAACAAAATGCTCAACCAGGTGGGAAGGTAAAAAGAAAGGGTCCATCTAAAAATACCAAAAAACTCTGTTGGATTTCTATTTTAGTGTTTAACATTGTTCCTCTTCGTCTGTCCTCATCTCGATGGCAAAAAAAAAATACGGTTCATCCTCTTGAGACAAAGGACCTCAGTCACAGTCATGTGGACACACTCTCAAACACACACATAGACAAGAGCACCGAGGTCTGCTGTCATACACCTCTCATTAATTCCTACCTGTCAGCCGGCTCCCCCTACCGTATCGGCCCCCCAAAAGGTGACAGCTTTCCAATGACTGACAAAGGCTCTTTAGGTGATACAGAAGATCCCCAGCAACTGCTGGCTTCTGTAAAGTGCCCCTCAAATGTCACTTATGCCGCTCCGATACGTGCGCACTCACACGCCCACACACAGTATTTTTAAAACAGAGGAGCCCGCTCTCAACTCTTCAACCATCTCTGACACACAGAGGCTGTGGATGTCACGGAGGCCTCAGCTCTTAAAGCTTTTAACATCCGAGGAAGATGGCGTTGTTTGACAGAGCTATTGGTGGATGCTATTGTTGCGTGCAGTGTCCCTCCCAAGTGCAAAGGATTCGCTTGTTTTCGTCTTGTTCTACGAGGCAGAAGGGCGGCGGAGAGCGCGGAGCAGAACCAAAGTTTCGCTCCCCCCAGGTGTCCATTCAGCTGTCGCGCGTTGACTGGCAATAGCAAAAAGATTTGGTGTCACGTCGCGGTTTTTCTGAAAGGGGTCAAGTACAGAGAAATGTTGGCTTCTTGTATTGACTTCACTCAGCTGTCGAGGCCAATTCCAAAGTGTAGGCTTACCTGTTTCCAGTGTTGGAGACGGTAATGGTAGACTGTGAGACATATCTGACTAAACAAAACAAAACAAAAAAAAAAAACAACTTAACACCTGACATGGATAGATAAAGCTTAAATTGTGTATGTGTTAAGGTAAAGTAATGGAACGTGAACACCTTTCCTAAAAGTAGTTCATCAGCAGTCACCACAGGCCCACAGCAGACACTGGTGCTCTTGCAACACACCACAATAGGGGTAAACAAAAAAGGTCATTACTAATGAGGCTCACTTGGAAAATTCAGTGGAAGGAAAACAGTGCGGGACAAATGTAGACATAAGCAACAGAGATGACCACACACTTCAGAGGATTGTGATCAAAGCCCATTAATGAGATTCGTTTTGGTGAGACTTACAAGGCATTTGGCTTGCTTCAAGAGCAACAACACAGACACTTTTCAATGACATGGGCTTTAACTGTTACATTTCTTGTCTCAAACCAGTTAAATAAAAAAACAAAAAAAGGGAGGACTGTTGCTCCTCAATCCATCCTTCCATTTTTAACCTAACCTTTCATGTGAAAATCAAAATCTTAAGAGTGTGGAGGAAGAGTCAGTGGGGAGCTTTCACATTCATGGATTAAAGAGCAAAGTCATCTGCTGATGTTGGTTCACTGTTTTCTGGCCTCCAAGGAGAGTCCATGTACTGAGAAACATCAGAGCGTAACACGCTTCACTCCGCTGACTAGCTGGACGAAGACGCTAATCTTGCTTTCCAGCAGGACTTGACTCTTAACCATACAGAGACCAGAACCTGTTTTAACGACTTTAGTTTTACTCCTCTGATTGACAAGGATGTCCACGAAAGTACGTTGGGCAAAATGATTTTGCCTGAACACTTCATACTGGTTTGTTATTATTGAAGATGATCAAATTATCATTCAATTCAGCCGATTATACGAAAGCAGAAAACTTCTCATAATAATTGTGCAAGACACAGATGTGAAACTGGGGTAAAAAAAAAAAAAAAAAAAAAAAAAAGTCACCCTATTCTCATTTCTGAGAAGATTCTGATAAAACGTACCCATATGTATTTTCAAACGTTTATTTCTTTTTTTTTCACTTTGACTTTTTCCCTTGATAAAACATTAACATCTAAGTTCAAGCCGCATGCAGAATTTTTGAACACTAACTTCTACCTGGCGAGGAATGAGAAATTAACGTTTCTTCGTCCTGCCGTGTCAACAAGCGGCGTCGCCAAAGACGGACCACAGAAGAGGAGAGATTCGCTGACTTTTAGCAGCCAACTCGTTACTTAGAGATGCTTGAGAGAAAAAAGTACTTTACCTTCATCCTCCTCTGGACCAAAACACAGGAAACGTAAAACAATGAATGAGACTTTAAAACGTGTCGAGTTTTTAGCTTTACAAATGCACTTAATGTACCTCAAATAAGCATTTTCCTTTCTACAATAAGACAAAACTTTTCACCAAAAGCTGAGCTAGTTTTTTTATTTTTTTATTTATTTATTTATCTCATCAACTGGATTGAAGAGCTGTTTCCAGTAAGTGATTCCACACACAAACAGGAGGACAGAAAAAAAACATCTGGATCAAAAATCTGGATTACTGAGTTGGAACCGATACCTGCAGAAATGTGTGTCTGTGGAGGAGGCTGAAGCTTTTTAAACAAGCAGAATGTGTCTCCAATAAAAATAACATCAGGATGCCATGGTTTCACTGTTTTGGGACTTTGGAATGTTATCGTTCAGCCAGCAGCTTCAAACTCCTCAAGACAATTTCTCAGGGAAATAAAGAGACGAGAAGGTGAAAAAAACAACAAAAAAAAACTGGAAAGCCATTATCTCAAGAAATGGAGCAAAATGATTTTTCATGTTCTTACACAAGCAGGGGATGTCATGCAGGCTGAAATTTAGTCCACCAGTAAATCAGGTGATTAGAATCACTGCAACCATGAAGTGTAAGCAGCTCAAATGATCACGTTTAGTTTTAACTCCGATGCCGTCAGCATTTGAATGCAAATTCGATTCTTAGGACTGACGAGTCTCTGTATTTGTTCTTGAAATATTTGTGTAATTGATACAGATATTCATTTTGAAACAAATTTATTAGAAACTAGAAATTCACTGAATATTAATTTCCTGAGATTAACCGAGCTAAAAAGGGAAAAAAAGCATGTTGCATGTTTTTTTTTGGGGGCGGGGGTTTAGAGAGAGAGAGAGAGAGAGAGAGAGAGCAGTTTTAAATAAAGCAGAAACCTAAAACTGTGAATGTTCTAAGTTTTAACTGATTAAGTGATCATAAAAACAACCATATTTTTTCAATATTTGCCCACTGAGCATGTAAAGTCGATGATTCGAATCTCTGGCTAGTGGATTGATGCACTTTTATTAGGAAGCGTCAGAATAATTTCTTAAATTCTTTACTGTGTGAGTCAAGAAATCTCTCTTTAAAAAAAAATCCCTTCCCATTTTTCTATACGTCTTTCCAAGTTTAACAGCTTTTCACATTTACTTTAGTCTTTGAAGTCAGTCAAGCGCCAACATTTCAAGCTTTTTTTTTACAGGATCATGGCAGTGATTATTTCTTCTTTTACAATATCCAGCTCTGTGCCAGTATCACCCTTTATAGTGATAAAAAAATGTTGAAAATATAGTGCACTGTGCTTCCTGCAGGAATTAATTACTGTACATAAGCTGTGAAGCACACCTCAAAAGTTCACGGTGCATAAAAATCTTAATATGCATGGCCTTCACCTTTACAGACTCATAAAAAATGTGGAGTCCTGCAGATTTTTTTTTATTTTTTTATATAAGATAAGAGAAATAATTTATTAAAGACCAGCACGTGTAGGTCACAATCCAGATGAGGAGAGACTTTAAAAAGTTGGGTTGGAGGTTCACATGCTTAGCTACAGAAAGGTCAATAATAATTTCTAATAGGGGCTTAATGGTATTCATGTTCACAGTCAGCTTATTCCAGTTGGACTTTTGCTGGTATCAATTGACTTTATTGCTGTCTTTAAAATATTAACATCTATGAAATACATTGTCATTTTTCTGACAAATCCATGTGAGCAGACAGAAATTCAGAGAGCACTGGGGTAACGGTACCAGGATGTAGTTTTTTTTTTTGGTCAAACTTCCAATATATTTCTTGATCGGAGCCAATTAAATATAATAGGAGGAAACAATATTACGCTATCACAGTATGAACAGAAAAATACTTAACATGATTTAATGTTTTTTTTTTTTTTAAAGATGAAACCGTTATTCCTTCTGCTGCCAAAATTATGATTATTACAGCATGTTTTTATTATTTTGGTACACATACCCAAGCAAAAAAATAGAATCAAATAAAATGTATCAAATAATTAGTAGATAGTTTTTGTGCAGAATGTTTTACAGGTTTGCATTTCTGTTGATAATGGCTCCTAAATTGACTGGAGCTTTCATCTTTTATTTCAATTCCTGACGTCTGTAGTTAATTAGTGGTTTAAGACAAGGAATGTGACAGCTGTAGCCCAAGTCCTGGATACATATGTGTGTTGTGGCTGTTGAAGCACCAACAGCGCCACACCTTTTAAATCTCCACTAATGTCATAAATGTTCTTTTTTTTGACACAGTCGGCTCTCAAAACTGTAGTTTTCCCATAGTTCTTTCCCCCTGTTTACTACATGTTTTTCTTCCACTCAATTTTCCATTAATATGTTTAGATGCAGCTCTCTGTGAGCTGTGAGCAACTTTGTCACCACTGACAAAGTTGGCAATGTTGACGAAGAGAGTCGTTAGTCAGCTGTCAAATCAGGAGTCTCCCCCATCATTTTATGGGCTGTAGCATTTCTGAACTTAAAATTCTATTTCAAATTTCTCTTATGTCTTATTATAATTTCTGGGAATCTGCAGCTTCTCGCAAATCAAAGCCTGCGTTCCAATCGCGAAAAGCTGAAAAAGCACACGCTACGTTTGCCTCTTTGTAAATACTTTAAATATAATCAATTCCATTTGAACCTCGATTAGTGGAATAATTAAACTTTTTTTTTTTATATGCGCCTGTATATTTGGCATTAAAACAAATGTTGATGAAAATCTGGCATTTTCAAGCACCGATTGACTTTCCGACAGCCAACAAGATTCAGTACTTGAACAAACCTAAACCAAGGTGTATTAGTACTATTCAAACTTAGCGCTGTTTCTGTATTAACAAACATTTTGTGCATTTAGAGACTTGAAATGCCAGGCGTGTTTATTTGCTTATTTGGCATTCCTCCCCCTTAAATGAAAACGCCGCACAGTGAGCCTGCCAACGGGGTTAAGCGGTCACTTTTAAACCATGTGCTCTTTGTGCACATGCATCAGCTGGACTGATGAATCCCGGGCTCTGCGTGTTCTCAGACGAGGCCGGGTCTGGCAGCTCTGCCTACTACTTGATTAGGCCACTGTGACAACCCAGCAGCCTGGTAAGGTCAAGCCCTACAGAGTGTCAGAGAGGTGGGATGATGATCTATCTCTCCCAGGCCTCCATTTTTAACCTATTGACTTTGTTGTTTTTCTCCTTTGTGTCAGCATCAACTTTTTGCCCATCTGCTGGGGGGACGTGTCTCCCATCAGAGCGGGACAGTCAGACAGTTAACCCCCTGTTTACCTGTGAACTGAGTTTATGTATTTATGAATAAATAAAGTCGATTCAAACACTCTTTGCATAGACAGAAAAGACGTAATATGTGTGCGTGCGTGAGCTATGCGCACAAAACTGAGAACATCCGTCCCATTTTTGTAAATATTTTTAAGTCTTTTCATGGAATGGCACTGGAGACATGACGCTTTGATCAAATGAGTAAAGTAGTCGGTGTTCAGCACGCATGACTGTGTGAATAACTCCTCAAAATAACTCGACTCACAGCCTTTTGTTTCCAGTGGTTTATGTCTAAACCACTGGAATTTATTTTGCAGAGCAACAAGGCAATTCAAAGAGCTTGAAGTGTTTTCAAAGTCAGTACATCCCTAAGTGAGAATGTCTAAATTGTGCGAAAACGTGTCAATATTTTTAGTGGACACCATTATTTCCCAGCAAAGCCTTAATTCATCTGGGCACAGAGATTGCAGCAGTTTCACAGGTTACCACTGGAATCCGTGTTACTGGTTCCTCAAATCGGGGCCTCTGCGAGCTTTTTTATGACGTAAAGCACTTTGAAGTGCCTTGTTTTCCTGAAATGTGCTGTTCAAATAAACTCGACTGATCGTAGAGGTGGTGGATGTTTGAGACGTTGATGAAAGTGTTGGAGATCCTCGAGAAAACCAGTTTATGACGCATCCTGCGTGGGACACAGGAAACATTAGAAGAAGGTTTCGGGTCAGAGTCAATTGTAACTTTCCAGCTTACATACAAAATGATTGTTTAACAGATACTAACACAACATGAACACTCCTCCCACATGGAAAACCATAGCATTGGGCGCATCGTGATGTGGGGACCCTTTTCTTCAAGAGAGTCAGGGAAGCTAGCCGGAGACGATGGGAAGATAGATGGAGATAAAACATGGCTACCCTGGAAGAAAGTTTGTTGGAGGCTGCAGAACATTGTGGCTGGACAACAAGCATAAACTTTCATCCAGAGCTACAGTGGAATATGTTGGATCAAAACTTTTTATTTAATATCATGGGTGAAAATAATGTCCTATTGGGAATCTGTAGAGATGCTGTCTGTTTTAGCTGAGCTTGAGCTATTTTGCTACAAAAAAAACTATAGAAAATATCAATATCTCAATGTTGATGACTGATAGACACACCTCAAAAGTCTTGCAACTGTTATTACAGCAAATGCACACCACACTTTTCAAGTTTTATCTGTCGTGCACTTCTTCGACATGGTTTATCACATAAAATCCTGTCACAAAACACGCTGAAAACTATGGGAAAAGGTGGAAAAGTAAAAATAGCATTTCTGCTTTTGTGAGGTGGAGTAGCCGTTGCTTTTTGTTTCCTCACTCCGGCGGCAGAGAGTAAAACCCAGTCGTCCAGGAGGACGATTTTAAAGAAAAAGGAGGAGCCGTTTCCTGTTCATCTTGAAGTCATACTGCCCAGCAGTTTCTGCTTTAGAGCAGTGTATTGTTACTCCATTTTATCTGTCAGCTGGTTTCTCTCTTTGCGACACACATTCTTTAGTTCAATTAGCCTCCAGTTTTCATTGCTCTGCTGTTTTTTTTTTGTTTGTTTTTAGTTGAATGTCAGGAATAAAACTGCCCAGTTAAGAAATAAAACAGGTCAGCTTCCCTCAACGCTGCGCAGCTCTACAAAGCAGGTTGGTTTTTTTTGGTTTTTTTTGTTTGCAGGCTGGTTTTATTTGTATGAATTTATTCCAGGCTCATTAAACAAAACGTTAAAAACGGTGCGACAGCGGGGATTATCATTTCATCTTCTATTATTCTTGGAGCTCAACTGACCCCGATGTTGACTCCCTCTTTGAAACAATCCCAAAATCTAGGCCAACAGCTGGATAATAAGTCCTGCAGAGATTTGCTAATAAGTCTTCAGCTCTCAAATCAATAATTGGCAATTGCTTTAGCTGAAGTGCACATCTAAGCCCTCTTTGTCACTCACTTGTATCTTCAGAGGAAGACGCACAAAAGGCAGCTGAGACGAGATCATTAACAGTCTTCCCAAATTGAAACAGTCATCGAGAGCGTCTTTAAATGTCTCCGGAAGCTTTTGGTTGAGTGCAAATGACATCTCAGCTCATTTTGCTGGTGGCTACATGACTGATGTGTAGAATGAGACAGTCCCCATGCTTTTTTTTTTTTTTTTTGATGCTTTTGAAGGATCCGGGGGTTTTTTGAAGTATATGATTCTGAAGTGCCAGCATATGCTTAGCGAGATAAGTAATTTGACACACAGACATCACAGCCAGCAAAATCTTTCGTCTGACTGCCTCGAGTGTCCGTGCCGGGCGCTTTTTCAAGAACACTTTACAACTGTCACAACTGACTGTCAGCGTGCAAATGACACACGCAAACGAGCTCATTTTGAACACAGCGAGACAGCTGTCATATCAAAAAATATGAATCCAGCCTAAAAATACCATCAAGCAGATCTTGAGTGTTTTAGAAAATTAATTTGCTATTTAGGAAGCAAAGATTTATTTTATTTATTTATTTATTTATTCCCCCACGTTTTAGTTTTGGTTTGTTCATTAAAGTAATTTAATTAACTGCTTATCCTCCAGAGTGAATTGGATTAGAAGCAGAAATCATTGAAAGCAACACAGCAGCAAGACGAAAGAGTATCTTGCTGTTATTTCCCCTTTCTCTCTCAATAAGACACTTTTAACTGAGTCACCTAGCTTTGATTTGATCAATATAAAACTCAGAATACTTGCTCACAGTCATGTGAGTAAAATTAAGAAATTCTGTGTTTTTTTTGAATGCTTAAAGCTGCAGTGTGCAACTTTTGTGAACAATATGGTTTTTATAAACATATTAAAACTGTCACTATGACGTGACAGTTTAGCTGCTGTACCTTATCCTTGTGGTCCTACTGATATGAGCAGAAATGCACCACTCCCAGTCAGAAACAACCAATCAGAGCCAGGGACACGGTCTTAGCGGTGTCAATCATGCTTGTATATGCGCTACTTAGCGTACTAATGATGGTGACATAAGGTACCGTTGCAGGAAAACACTTTATCTGCCATCATTGGTGGCCTGGGCATTTACTGAAGTCTCCAATGTGGAAAGCTGTAGCCTAGACAGCAAGGAAAGGATGCGAGTAGCACAAGACTCTCCCCCTGCCTCCGATTGGTTGTTTCTGACTGATATTTCTGCAGAAGAACTCAAAACTTCTGGAGTAACATCATTGGGACAGTTTAAAACATATTTTCCTTCTCCTTTTGGACACCAGGACAGAGGACACGTTTGACAAAAATGAAAGGCAGCATTTCAGGAAAATAACTTTGTATTAATTGTACAGCACAGAGCTGGAAGTGCCACAGAGCAGCAGCACCTGGTCACTGGCCAGCTCCTCGTTATGGAATCAACCATGAACTCTACAGTGGTTTAAGAAAATGTGAGACTACCTGTAAAAACAAATCCAGGCAAAGTAGAACCGGACTCTGCATGTCCGTGATCTAAACCAATGTTTCCCAACCCTGGTCCTCAAGGCACACTGACCTACATGTTTTAGATGTTCCCCTGCTTCAGCACACATGATTTCAGTTGATGGCTAATTAACAGGGTTTTGTTGAATTGCAATCATCTGAATGAAGTGTGTTGAAGCAGGGGAACATCTGAAACATGCAGGTCAGTGTGCCTTGAGGACCAGGGTTGGGAAACACTGATCTAAACATTATTATGAGCCAGGGTATTCTGTGTCCTGGTAGAAAATATGTTTGGAAAAAATAGACATCAGTTTAAATATCCACTACAGACTCCTAATTGTTTTATATGACTGTATATGGATGCAAGCAGATTCACATAGACACACACCGTGTGGGGGTAAGGAGGGGCAGGGTGGCGGTGGGGGGTCAGAGCTGCAAACAAAGTCGCTGACATTGTGGCACTTCTTTGGCAGCATTGTGCAGGTGTCGTCTGCACACACAGGCCCCTGAATAAATGGATCTGAAATGATTTACAGAGGGTGTCTGCCACCTGAGCACAGACTCACGCACCACTCCCCGCATACACATAGAACGCCACGGCTTCTGTTGTTCATGAGGAGGTGCTGATGATGCAGAGGTGCGCACAAATACCAGGGGGGAAAGGCGGAGCTGCATCTTTGGTGAGGTGAGATGACGCTTGGTCCGATCCTGATTCCGATTTACTGCATCTGTTTGTTGTCAAACACAATGGGAAAAGTGACTGATATGGCTTTCCAAAATACCCAGCTTTTACTTGGTTGCAATTTTCTACAAACGGAGCAAGTTAATGTGTCCACAATTACACTCTTAAAAATGAGACGCAGCACAATAAAGCACCAGGACAATTCGCTTAGATACATCTGGAGCGGCTGTTTTCATCAAAAGGGGTTTCCTAATAATGTGTGAATAAGATAATAGATATAAACTATTTTAATGCATTGGATCTACGTTAACATGGAGCCTACTGTAAAAACCCAACACCAAACATTGGTGGAATCATCTCGGCCTGTTAGTTTAGATAGACGGCCACGTCCTGCTGGGATTACATCTGAGATACTCGATTTCGTAATCAGGGTTTGAACTGGGCATCAAGAGACGCTCACAGCTTAGCATACTCTCTTACAGGATTTTGAGTAGGATTAGACGTAAAGGCCTTTTAAAACTCATAGACTACTATAATATGCTGATGATCACTGTTTCTACACACATCTGCAGTGTTTCTTCGTATTGCTGCCTCTTTCTGACTGATTCACTCCTATCTCACTTACACACTCACACCCTGTCCTTTTAAAACCAGCCCTCTCCTTGCTTTTAACATGTTTGAGCACTTGTCAAGGGATGTTTATGTCAAGGGACTGATTGGATCCCAAAGCCCTCTGATGGATAAGATTCATTCATCCTGACGTCCGCTGATATTGGTGTCCTTCACTGGTGAAGCAGGTGCAATGATGGGAAAAGGATCAACAGGACAGACAATTTTATTTTTCATAAAATTATCTTGTCACCTGGATGATGATGTGCTTGATTTTTGCAGTGTTATTGAAGTACTTTTGTTTTGTGTGCATGTTTGAGCTAATTTAGAAAGTTTTATTTAAATGTTTTGAGGAATTGAAATAAAGGCCACCTCAACAAAGTCTAAATCTTTGTTGAGGTGGCCAGCAAATTGAAAGTGTGGCTAACACTGAACAATTAGGGTCTCAAAGAAAAATCCGTCACACAGTGCCCCAGACATGTTGATCACAAGTCTCAAGTGTTTGAGGGGCAAGTCTCAAATCTTTAGTGCACAACTTAAAGCTGAATCTTTAGTCTTTTAGATTTTTTTTTTTACTTTACCGTGACTGAAGTTGGTCTCAAACTCGGGTCACCATCTCTAGTGTTCCCAAATTAAATTCAAACTCAAATAATTTCAGCAAACTTGCTTTTATAAAGTCACCTGCCAACGATAAAATACATAAATTGTCTGTTTTCGACAAAATCACTGAAGAAAATCATTTTTTGGTTTAAATAGATTTTTCACTTATCAAATAACTTCAATCTTTAAAGACTGATAGGCTACCTGTAGTAAAGATGAAAATTAGTTTTATGATTGTTTTATATCCTTAGCAATATCACACCACAAATAACCCAATCCAAACAATCTAGGGATAACATACTTGGTTGTAGATGAATGTTTATGTCTATTCTCAGACTGATGATAACGTGGTGGATAAGACGCCGCTCAAAATGTTATGGCTGATTGGAACATTTCCTTAGAGCTGTGATATCACTATATTAACGTTCCCCAGCTAAAGAATTTCAACCTAAGCGGCATAAAAGCAAAGGAGGCGTTTTATGATAAAGTGGTCTGAATTCAATGACACATCTGGTGCACCTCTGTCATCTCGGCTCATTTTAAAATCACTGTGTGTCACTTTCCAGCATCAGGGCATGCTAAATTGTCAGGGTTAGGGAAAAATTACAGGGCAGGGTGCAAAACGGTGCCTGGTAATAACACGCAGTGCGATATGACATGTTATTCATATAACATTTCGGGAGTCCAGCCCAAAATGAATAATAAAAGATTTAGATTTGAATGTGGTGGTGGTGTTTTTTTTTTTCATGCCTGTGCATGTGTACAGATGACACTTTTTAGAAGGAGGAAATAAAGCTTGAACCAAATGAAGAGATGAAGGCAGAAGTCCACATGTAAATGCAGATAAACCACACAGAAAATGTGTTTTATTAGAAAATAATCAGGTAACATATATTAAAGTCAAATAAGTAATGAAAAAATAAGACGTAATACTACAAAATCATTTGGTACAGATTTGAGGCATTTTAACAAGTTTTATATACATAGAGAGAGAGAAAGAGAGGGAGAGAGAGAGAGAGGGCCTCAACTACATAGTCATCCAAGTGAGATTTTAATACAGAAAAACTGAACCCATCCGAATCACGATACACTGAATGCGATTTTTTTCTGACATCAGATTTCAATTGAAATCTAAACAAATGCATTCCACCTTGATCTAAATGTTTCCGATTTAACACTGTAAAAGCAAATATGATCAGTTGATCATGACAGTCAATTATTTTAATGTGGGGAAAAGGGAAAGTTATCTTTCAACAGGAAGAATCCAGCTGAACCAGACTCGGGAAGGTGTGACCGTCGTCTTCAGCAGCGATCCAGGAGGATCTGCTGCAGAAACAACAAAAACACAATAGTGGAACATTTAAAATGTTAAGTTCGTTTACCTTGTTCCAGTTTATTTGCATCTTTAGAGACGGCAAAAACTAAAACCCAGTATTTGCTCATCTCAATCAAATATAACTGGCCACAAACAAAGTTTAAGAATATATTGTCAACTCTGGCATGTTTTTTTTTTTTTTTTTAAACATTTGAAGTCAAACAACAAGATGTTTGCCATGTCAGGAAGTTGAAGTTGTCAAAGTTAAGTGTGATTAAAAACATTTGTGTCTTGGGTGAAGAATTACTTTTTTTTTATTTAGTCATAAGGAAAAACTCAAAGTTCAAATTAAAACTCCTAATTTCTATTTACAGGACTCAAGCAACAGAAAACCATAATAATATTTCCCTTCACGATCAAATGAATGCTTAAATTCCTTAAAGTGGAAAAATTCTCGTAAAACGTAGCACTGACCAAAATAATCCTGATTACTGAATGTTTTAAATTGCTGGACTGCAAAACTGAAACATGTCTGTAATACGACTTTATCTTTTAGCAACTAAAGATTTCCATTGGGTGTTACGATAAAAAACAGTAAAATTAATGAAAAGACATCCTGATTGTAGCTATTGCAGTGCCATGTAAAGTTCTCCCTGAAAAAGCGTTAGCTCCTGTTGTTTGCCACAGTTTACTTTTTCCCACCTAATTGCAGAAGCTATGATTGAAGCTTAATAGAAACAGAGTCAAGACAAAGTGAGATAGTGGTGGAAAAAACACAATTGCTATGGTTTCAAGCACAGAAAACAGGTACGCATGTAAAAGGGTTTTTGTCATAATGACAAAAAAAAAATCTGCATATTTGGTCTTTGTGAATACTTCAAAAAGTATTTTTATATATATTTTTTCTTTTTTAACTCAAATCTTTTCACATGTGGATAAAATACAAAAGAGCTGCAGCGCTCATGCTGTGAAACCTTTGGAAATGCCAAATAAATTCTCAACCAGCCTGGCTTCAGCTGATCATCAACTTGTCCTTATCACACCACATGAATGTAAAGAATTGATCCTTCAGATTGGCTTCTGTGGGTTAACTCTAAAATAATTTAACAAACCATAATATTGCTACAGTTTTGCATCACTATATGCAAAATTGTATGTATGCGTTGGGGAGATAATCCCAGTTTGGTAGAGTTTAATGAAGTATGAGAAATTATGACCACTTGATCAACAAAAAGTAAAAATAAGCCATCCCCTTCTGGTGATTAGTCTAAACCAGCTTTTCCTTGAGATGGATTGATGAGATCCTACAAACTTTTATCAGTTGTCTTAGAAACTTTAAAATGGTGGTTTGTATGAAACGTTCCATCATATTTCATTTTTGTACCCAAAAATGCCCCATATGACGGGGCTAAAACCAAAAAAAGTACAGCTTGGGAAAAAAAAGAAGGAAATGTTCTGCAACCATTCTGGTCACTCATTCTTGAAGTTTCTAAACGTTAGTAGACGATTTCTTCTCTTTGACTGAATTGATGCTTGACAAATTCAAAAGAGTTTGACACGGAGCAATGCCACTGAAGCCACAACGTTACCTGCCAGCAGCTGTAGTTCCTGGTGGGAGACGACGGGGGTCCTCGGATTAAACCGAGCTAAATCCTGGATGTTGTGTCAGTGAGGGATTGGGTGACGCAGGGTTTTTACCGGGGCTCCAGGTATTGCCGTTTCTGTTGGAGCAGAAGCATCATTGATCAGGGCGATATCTGGCAGGAGGAAACGTCTCGTTAAAGGCAAATATTTCACGAGCTTTTCCGGCGTCCAACAAAAATTGTCTCGTAAAGACTTTCCATTCCGAGTCAGATCGAAGACAGAGTCATTCTGTTTCTGAGATCCGTCTTTTGTCGGAGAGATAATAGCTTCCCAAGATCAGACAGAGTAATGTTTGGGAGATGGAAGCAGCACAGCTGGATCGTAGCTCCATTTTGTTAAAACGTATTGATTATAGTCGAGTCAGGCCAATTCCTTCGACAATCAACTGAACTGTCCTGCATCCGTCCTTGTTTCTTTAAGACAACCTACAAAAAGAAAAAGCAGAAGAAACGAGAGCCTCCAATAAAACTAACATTAATGGCGTTGGGATATGCAAAGTTATGCAAATTTTATGCACACTGTCAACCTACATTGTGGCCGTTCTTCACTCGTTTCAAAAGGTGCGGCTGCAATTAGATGACAGTTGATTGAAATCATGCGCGTTTTATGATCCAGTTACTTTTGTGCACTGACAGGGTGTTGTGCAATTCCCTGACAGTATATTTTCACTGCGCGCAGAGATTAACTGCTATTATTGACCCTGATGCAAACCAGCGGGTGATGCATTTCAGACAAACCACTCGTGATCCCGGGTGATTTGCATACGGTGTGTCATTTACCATATTCCCTTTTCTTACCTAATGATTTATGCTTTAATATAACCTGCAAAGCAATATGCGTGCCGTACCTTTACAGTGACTTAACAAGACTGAGCCGGGGAATCTGAAATGATAGTTTAAGGGCTGCAGGGAAAAAGAGAAGTCTTATCAGTTAAGACTTGCTTTGTATGTTGCCCCCCCCTCCCTTCCCGCTCTCCTCGGAAGGCAGAGGTGCAGTTGATGAATTCTTAAGCAGATCTTGCTGATAATTGTATTTCATAACTGTCATACAGAGAGGGACTGTCCGCTGAGAAGCTATTTGTGTCACCACATCCCTTTCCTCCCTCTGCCTCTCTCTTTCTCCGCAGCCTCTTCAATAAAGCTCAAATCACGACAGGGATTGTTAAATCTACCTCCGAGATTATTAAATCCAAATGGAGAATTTATGGGTGACACTTCATAACAATTAATCCCAGATGCTTGATTAATAAAGTTCGCTCAAACACCTTCCCACTCCTGCTCCCCCACCCCCGTTTCCCTGTCCTCGATCCACATTCTCTCCTTCATCGTCGCCCTCTCCGTCACTAAAGTTGTCCTGTTTGAGTGGGATGGAGGTGGAGGGGGAGGAAGAGGGGGGGAGCAGACGTATGGGTGGCAGGATGGTTGTCAGGGACGACATGGGTGTCATTCTTTTTGATTAATGGAGCATTGTGACCCTGCCTCTACCCCCTCCCCACACCCTTGCTCTCTCTTCCTTTTCGGCATGCCCACTCACCTCTGCAAAGCCCCCAAGCCAACCCCTCCTCTACCTCAGCACCAGGTAAAAATAGATGTGGGCCAACTTATGTGAACCGTTTGCATTTATGCACGGTATGATCTGATGGGAAAGAAAGATGGAAACAAAGAGAAGGGAACTAAACGGAGAATTAGAAAGAGGGCTGGAGTGATGGAAGACAGGAACCTCAGAGAAGAAGAGTAACGAAAAAAAAGAAAAGAAAAGTAGATCGAAGATGAGAAGAAACGGGCATGCTAAAGGAAAGAACCAGAATTCAGAAGAATGTCACCTAGCTAACCTTCACATCATGTTAAGTCAGCTGATATTAATTAGTTGAGTGAGTCTGAGCAATTAGGTCAGTAGTTTAAGAGTGTGTGTGCATGTGTGTGTGCGTGTGTGTGTGTGTGTGTGTGTGTGTGCATTTTTTCCACTTCTGTTTCTAGCAAGATTGCTGCACTAAAAGAGGATATATTTACAGCAGGCTCCACATTTATTAGTAACCCTTCGTAAAGATGTGTTAAAAACCCTGGAAATAAATGTATCCTTCACTGCTGCAGCAAAACCTAACAATTTAAAAAATATACATATACCTTTACTTTGAGCACATATAAAACAGTTACTGATCTCAACAGAATAAATGCAACTGAAGTTTTACTTAATGTTTCACTGATTTTAACTGATCAGTGAGTGGATAAAATCCAAACGAGTCCTATGGGGAATAAATAGAACTTGATTCAGACGCCCAATTTGTTTTAGCAGCTCTTCAAAATGCAAAAAAGGCTACACGAAAAAACCAGCAGACATATATTGTGTTGCTATTATTTAGTACATTAAAAAAGTTCAAATGTAGGTTGTTGGAAGTTAACAGAGGTCCTTAACATTCCCCTACCAATGTTAACCATTTATGTTTGTGCCACACAAGTCATTTGTGCAACCGTCATTTTGAACATAGGAAAATAGGATGTTGTTATTATTTGCACCCTTACATCTATTTTAAGCGATTGGACAAACTTTTTTTTAGGATTCCAATTCCTAATCTGTAATCTGGACACCACCAACGCCGACCCTACCACTGCTGTGAGTCAAAGTGAACCTCCCAACTGATGCGCCACAATCAGCTGATCCAAAGTAAGTCGATAATAACATTGTACCAAATGTCTGAGGAGGAGTTGTGACCTATTTAAATTTTGCTTTAGCTTACAGTTTCACAAAATATTGTGAGCAAACAGCTGGCTAAAATCTGGGCTGTCACTTTCTAAGCTCTCACATTGCCAGGTGTACATCAGAAGCTAACTTCAGTGTTGCGCTATCCTAAAATAGCTGTAGTCTGATTAAAAAAAAAAAAAAACAGCTAGCAAAAAACTACTTTCTCAGGATGAGATCTACTGAGATTGTACTTTGTTGCCTCAGTGACAAAAGATCAAAGATCATGTCGGCTTGTCAAATGTGAACAGAGTGTGAATTTCTGCTTTGTTTTGCACTCTGTATGTAATGTTGCCTTTCACCATCTTTTCCTTTTCCATAAAGATAAATAAATCATTAAGAGCTCTTCGTACAGCCTGTCAACAGAAACCACTGAAAATATCTCAGTTTTAGAAAAGAAAGGACACAGTCAAGGTCAAGCTTTTTACCATTTGGTTATCCGTTCTTGGTACATTTAATAAAAATGATTAGTTCACATCTTCATTGCTTTTTTTTTTACTGCTTTTGAGTGAAACAAAAGTTTAATGGATATGTAAATAATGGAGTTCAGCATGTTCACTATGTAAATATTCTCCAGATAAATTAACGAAAGATGACTTTATTATTAGAGAAGAACAGAGTCATTTTAAATTCTGTTTGTACCTCTCGCCCCTTTTCCATATCGATGAAATCATATTAATATAAGGTTTTTGAACTTATTGCATTGTATGTTGAGGGTTGGATTTCCACTGGATGGCTCTGCATGCCTTATTAACTGGTCTAATCTTGATGGCAGACATTATCTTGGAGCAGAAAAACTCTGGAAAGATTGTAAGATTTCAACGTACTGAAGTCCACACCTGTATTGTACAAGTCTGTATAAATCTGTATTCATATTCTGAATGGAATGGTCTGGCGTCCTGATGGTGAGGAAGGTGAAAAGTTAGATTTTGCTCCTGCATTAAAATATGAAATTAGTTAGAATTTTTTTCCCCCCACAATTGTGAGTAATTGTACAGTAAATGACACTGTACCTGATGACCAGAATATGCAGCATGTTCAGCGGTGAGCTTGTAAGAGTCGTCTCTCCTGGAGGAGTCTGGTCTTAAGAAGGTATCGTAGCTTTACCAATAATAAATGCACAAACATTTCAAAGACGGATCTCACTTATTGCTTTTATCCCAATCCTGTGCAATTCAACATCTGTGCATTAAATTAAATGTTTAAAAATGTTGATGCATTCATTACAAAAACCTACTGTAAAGTACTGCCATGCATCCCGAGCTGTGATGCCAGTTCGTGGAAAAGCAAGGTCTGCTGTGTGGTGTGTGTTGGTGAAGATCCATTTAAAACAGTATGAGCGTAGGGAACCCCCTCAGACAAATCCTTGAACCAGTAAAGGCTTACAAAAGATCATATTTAACAATGATGGCTATATATTTTCCTTTTTGCAATTAAAGAGTCCCTCTGTGTAATTTAATGCTTCTTTTCAAGTGTCGGGTCCCCCGAGACTTGGCCTGTAGCTATGCCATCGCTCTTGGTGATTATCATTAATGAATGTCGGCGAGGACCATCCCTCAATGTGACTAGAGAGGAAACACAAGCCCTAATTAAAGGTTCCTATTCATAAATATACGCCTGGAACTGCACAGATCGAGCGGCACCCAGGCACACAAGTCATGTTAATGTCAGGAAAGCACATTTTTTAAGAGCATTTTCTCCCCTAATGTGCGGCACACCAGCGGCTGTGACAGATTTCAGCAGTCGAAGCCCCAGCGAGGGGATCTGTGCAATTTGAGATTCGCAGATTTACATTTAAGTATAAAGCCCAAGATTAGGATGCTCTAATTTGACACACAAGAGGACTGATGACAAAAAAAAAAAAAAAAGATTTGACTTCTAGCTGTAGTCTTACAGTTTAGCTGAGAATCACGATACATTTTAAGGATGTTATTCTCAGAGACTTTTGTGCGATTTCCAATGAGAAAGGTTTAACAGAGCGTCTGGAGATGAGGCATCGTGTAAGGTTTAGAAAATGAAAATGTTTAACAGGTTTACAAGATGTCACTGGAAATGAAAATAATCCCAGTTGCTCGTGTTCCCTCATACATTTGAATTTGTCATAAACACAATTTGTTACATTTTGATGTTTAACAAAAAGAAATTATGGGATATTCTTATGCAGAAAAGATCATGGTAATGTTGGGAATTAAACTCTGCTTGACAAAAAGAAACTCAACTCAAACTTGTTAGGAAATAGAAAAAATGGTGCTCGAAAAGATAAACATTTGGCTCCTTCTCTTTCATCCTTAATGGCAAGAAAAAAAACTGCTAATTGGAGTGCATGTGTCAGTGAAAACAAAAGCCCAGGGAGGAGGAGAGGGAAGCATGAGTGTGTATGTCAAAGAGGAAATGTGGAGATGTCATTTTGTTCAGCCCAGCAGGATTTTAAGCAAAGTTTTTCCAGGAAGCAGGAAATTTGTCTTGTAAAAGTTTGGGCTGTGGTGCGACACACTGGAAATCATGTTTGTTTGTTTTTTGTATTATTTTACAATAATACCTCCTGTATAAACCACTAAGAAATAGTATTAACATTATTAATTAATCTGTGATCCCTTTATAAATCAACACTAACCAGCTGTAACACCCACATGCTGTTATAAATGGTTAGCCACTGATGAAAACCAAACATTTCAACTGCATATTATTGATTAATTAAGGCTTTGGGGTTCAATTGTTACATTGTTTTTAACAATGTATCTCAATAAGACTCTTTAAGGAATGTATAAATAGTTAATACTATTATAAGAATTAGTTAATAATAATATTAACCCATAAGGCACATTTGACAGTAATGCAGATCCATGACACTATTCCAATCTTATACTAATGTACTGAAACTACTCTTTACTGATCTATGAACTCTTTCCAGTGTTCAGACACTTCTTTTTTTTTTGTAAAATATTACAATTAGACTCTCTTTAAACTGATTAAAAACAGTCATGATCCTGATATTCAAGCTGTAAAGCCTTTATAAATCATCAATAAATATTTGTAAGCCAGCAAGGAGTCACTGCAACCAGTCTATTCATCCATGCATCATCTTCTGCTTACCCAAGATGGAGTCATGGGGTAACAGGAGGGAAACCCAAATATCAACAGTGATATTCCAGCTCATTCAGTCTAAGGTTGCTGTTGTTGTTACGCCTTTAAGTCGTCATCAAATAACCTTCCAGTAGTTCCTTATGGAAAACTGAAAGTCCTTTCTTATTGCCATGAATGTCTTCCATGGCCCAGATTTTGCTTCTGTAACCACAGACGTTGCAGTCCGTCTGTCCACCAGGTAACTGAGTGCTGTTTCCCTAAAGATAAACCTCAGCTCTTTATCACCGCTGGTGTCCACAAGCATTAGAACAGGCAGCAATGATCTCCAGGCCAGAGTTCATAGAGGTTGCAATGGAGGTTCTGAACATGATACATTTTGATTTCATGTCCCCAACCCGTCCACAAGAAGTGAGTTGAAGATATTCCAAACTTTTTTTGTTAACTAAATCCCCCATTTGTTTGGATTTACCAGATTTTTCCATCAGCCTCTCCTGCCACCTGATTCAACTCACTACTAGTGTTGGATCAAGTAGTGTGTTGTACATCTTTTTCTCCCTCTCTCTCTCTTTCTCTCTCTCTCTCTCTCTCTCTCTCTCTCTCTCTCTCTCTCTCCACCTCAGGGTTCAAGACATGACACAGAAGATTTGCTTACATGGCTACAGACTTGTTCATTGATTTTGCCCCAAGTAGCTCAGTACCAGAAACACTTGTGAACAAACCTTGTTCTGGAACTAGGTGTTCATTATGGACATCTTGAAGTCCAATGGAAAAATACAGCTCAGATTTAGACAAGGGAAGCCATCGCTCCCTTTCACATCACTCTAGGTAACGCCGTCATACCCCACATGAACAACAAAGTCCCCTAGGACCACCACAGAATCCCCCATGGCACCCAATCACTACACCATCCAAAGATGAAAAGAAACAGAGCAACCTAAACTGCTGTTTGGTGCAAAAGCCCAGGAAATAGTCGAATTCAGCATAAAGCCACAAACAGGTGAACCTTTCGATCACTGGGGCAAACTTTAACACAAATGCACTCAATTGGATATTTGTGAGTATCCCCATACCTGCCTCTCTACAGAGCAATTTCACTGCTAGTTTATTATTCATTTATTAGGATAAGCTATTCTTTCTGCCTCATCTAAAGGTATTGCTAAACAAACTGAAGTTTATTTTTCACTGTCTTCGTCTCTAGGAGGTTTGAATCTTTTATAATAAACTTGTATCTGTCACTACAGTGCTGCACTTATTCACATCCTTTCATCTAAACTGGCAGTCCAAAAAAAAAAAACAGCTTGGTTAAAAAAAGAAAAAAAAAACTTTTGTGGGGAGGATTACAAACCTTTAATTGCATTGTCAAAACCACACAGAGACGCATCGTCCCAAGTCACATTTAACAAGTAAATCTCTAGAAAATATTTTAAAAAAAAAAAACCTTCTTTTCTTTCTCTTGGTCTCCATACTCGCAGTATATGGCACTTTAATTACGCAGCCTTATCTCGTAGATGTGGAGATAGAGCTCATGTCAAAGTTAGAGCCTATTCTTTATTAATTTCTTAGTGTATATTCCTATATTCAGCCTGTCAATGGATGAAATCTGATAGGACCCATCACTGATTCAAGATCACTCAAGATTAGAAAGAGAGGTATTCTCATAGGATGCAAAAAGGAGCTGTTACGGTATTTAAAGTTTCTTATGAGGGGTTTTTGATTGTGTTTAACCTCCTGAGTTTCTTTGAAAGGAAATCTGTGGTGCGGTATTTGATGATGCATGCGAGAATAGCCGAGAGGATTCCAAATCAGAGAGTTAGTGCAGCAAAATGCTTGGGTGATTAGCCACAGGCTAACATGTCTGATTCCGGATAAATTAGTCATTAACATTAAAAGGAAGGCATTAAATAGTTTCTTTCTGTTTGATGTTATTTCAATGTAATTTCCTGTAACTCATCCAAAAATACGTATATTTTTTAGCTAATAACATGGCAGATTTGTTTGCAAAATGTGTTTCCTTAAACCACCGAAAAAGGTTTTTGACTCATTAGCTGCTGTCAAACACAAATTAAATCAGCCGCAGTGTTTCACTGTGTTGTGTTTGAATAAAAAAAGAAATAAAAAAAAAAGGGGGGAGGGATCGTTGAAGCACGATAGTGTGGAGCATTTGATGAAAACTACAGGATAAAGGAATGCAAAATAGTTGCAGAGATGATGAAAAGGTAGCAAAGATAAAGAAACAGAAGAGGGAGAAGTTTGAAGCATTTCTTTTTGTCTTCGTTTGAATTGTGTTTTTCGGCGTCAGAAGCAACGCACAATGGCAAGTGTGAGGAATCAAAAAAAAAGAAATGTGAATGCACAACATCAAGGCACAAACACGTTGGCTTTATTCTTTCACTTTAAATGCTCGTTAGGCTTTACAAAGATTTTTTTCGTGCTAAACAAAAAGGAAGAAACTGAATTCAAGACAAAATCCTACAAAAAAAAACAGCTCTACACTTGTCAAAAGAACAATTTGTGATTTTTATGTATTTATCTTTTAATCACAGGTTTGCTCTAATTACATATTAGAGCGAGAAGGAGCATGTTTACAAGTAAAAATGTGACAGCATCCACCCTTTCTTTTCTCACCTGATTCGACATCCTGCATGCAGGACTTCTCTGCAGTGTGTCTTCTCCTTTGCATGAATGTGTCAGAGCTGCGGAGACAGAGGACAGGAACAAAACAGGTTCCGCTTTAATGTATGTGGATATATACATGACGAGGACACGCATGTTCTCGCCCGCTCTAAGGGGACGGGGACAGAGGGGGGTGGGGTAGTGCAGGAAACGAGGGTGGGGGGCTCCGTGTCAACATGCTGTGACCGTGCCACCGTGGTTACACAGGGGGTTCTTCATGTGTAAAAGCAGAGGGTGACGGGAAACAACCGGAACGACTATTCACGGATTGTGTTTTGGCTTTTGTGTCGGTCAAAAGCCAAAACACACACCACCAATTTAAAGGTGGTGTGTGTTTCACACACGTGTCACACTCAACATGCCAAATGTCTAGTTGTGGAGCGTGTGAGTGTGTTTCTGGTGCAGAGGACTGTGAAAGTGTCAGCTTCAAGGACAGAAAAGCTGTGAATTGAATTACAGCACACAATTATTGTCTTAAAGGTTACAGTTTGAATTATTTGTTTTAAACTTTTTAAATCATTTGTGATTTATCCTGTTGTGGAAACTGGCAAGTTTAGTCCAGGAGGCAAATCAACAGACATCTGCCTTGTATGTTCTCCTGTCTTTTCCATTTTGAAGACAGTCTAGTGTCTTTATATGTGACAGTTTTATCTCCTAGGAGAACTTAACAAATCAATCACTAATTAAGTGTTTGAAAACACTCTGATCAACTTAAAAAAAAAGCAATATACAAATTAAAAACATTGCTTAGTTAAACTTATTTTGAAAGGAAGGTTAGTGCTAAAAATAATTGTGGATTTTGAGTTTTTGCATAAACAATTTTTTTGTTCTCATTGAGAAATTTATCTCCCATTGATTCAATGTACTTAATTAAAAGTAGGATTATTCCAAAATTTTTCAGTGTGGATTTATGCTGCTGCAGTAAAAGTTGCATTTATTTTAAGGCTTTTTATGCATTTTCACCAGGATGACAATTAATGCAAGGCCTGCACTGTAAATGCAAAGTGCATTACAGCAAACTGCACACACATAAAGAACTTTAGAGAACCTTTCTATTAAGAATACATCCTAACAACAACTTAGTGGTAAATGGCAATGGCCCGAGAATCAAACTCCACTTCCCCACCACGCACACACACACACACACACACACACACACACTCTCTCTCTCTCACACAACCAACTACTGGCCTCAGATCATGTTTAACACAGTTTGTTCTTTCTGCTCCGTATAAACTTGCGCTGTGAGGGTGATCAAATGTCAATTGCAAATTTTAATTCCCGTTACTATTTAATAGATTTTGCAGAGAAAACAAGTTTGCAAATTAACATCGCAAGATGAAATATTAGCTGTGCAGTTGTCCTTTATTACACGCATAAAATGAATGCTCTTTTACTTTACGCAGTAATCCCTGTTACTGGAAGAGCAGCAGAGCTCAGTTTTCTGACTTTAAATTAGAAAACGTGTGATCCAAGATCCGATTAAACACAAAGCGCTGCTTTTCAGGAAATCGCGCGCTTGAGCGTTGGCTAAACCCCGAACATGATCTGATCCACGGCAGTTCCTTCTGCGCACTTTTGATGGAAACGTCGGTGACGTAGGTCGGCTTCATCAATCAGCGCGCAGGCCCCTTTGACAGACACATGTTGGGGCGGTACTCTGCCGTTTCTTTTCCCTGCCACATTACAAGCTGCGTTGGTTATCTTCTTGTGCGCGCCGCGATCCGGTTACGCGCACGGACAGCGGACAGCAAAAAAAAAAAAAAAAAAAAATCTGCCGAGGGGAATAAAAACAGAAACTCACCAGAATTAGAATTGGAGAAAGTTTTGACTCCGTTTCTGTAAGATTGGAATCCATGAAGCTGGAGGAATGAAAAAAGAAAAAAGAAAGTCCGATGCGTGATGCGCACAGCGCTAGATTTCATGCCATCCAAGTGATTATTTAAAGAGAAAATAATCTGATCTCCCCTCTACTTTTTCTCTCCCTCTTAACCACCGTCACATCGCCTCATTTGAAACAACATATTAAGGCTCAAGTTGGGGGCTCTTTATAAACACTTTATGGTAGATAATAGTTTGGACGTAGAGGAGGCTATTAATGGAGTCTCCAGTGGCTCCAGAGCCCCTCCCCTTCACCAGAAGCCTCGCTAAAAAGGTGTAACGAATCGATCTGCAGCCTCCTTTGTCCCAGTAAAGAGGTCACTGAAAATATACACAATGTTTTCTTTTCCTTTCCTTTTCTTTTCTTTCTTTTTTTTTTTTACTGTGATGCAGAGCAGCTCTGAAGGAACTCTTGAAACTTGTGCGCAAAAGAGAAAAAGAGTGTTTTGGGAATTTTTACAAAGTGCTTAAAAAAGCTTTATGTAGTAAAAGCAAGCATGTGTGTCAGATCTGTGATCTCATTAATCATCCAGATCTATTAGTTAAAAAAAAAAAACAGAAAAAAAAAACAATTGCTAGCAACAAATAATGGGTTAAATTAGGTTTTACACTGTAAAACGTGTTTCTTTGAGGTTATTAAATTCTAGTCAATAAAATTATTCCAAATCAAATCCAGCAGATAGGTTTTAAAACGCCTTTGTAATGACTGAAATCTTAGGCACAGTTTACATTTTTCTTAGAAATTTGGACAATTTACAGCAAAAAAAAGAAAAAAAAAGTTAGGTTGATATATGCGTTGAATTATAAATCAGCATCAACTTTGTGAAAAGCAGTGGCTGGTAATGAAACTTGTTGGGAAAGCTGCTTTGTTTGAGCAAGAATTTAAGTTTGTGTCCTATACTTTAACTAGATCTCACAACAATTCCCCAAGCATGTGGTGACAGTGGAAAAGAGCCACCCACTTTTAACCAGAGGGATCTTCCAGCAGAACCAGGATCAGCATGAACGACGAGAGGCTGACAAGACAAGAAGCAACCCAGAAAAATCTGAGGTGCTGAAACAGAAGTACATTCAGAATACACAGAGATAACTGCAGTAATAGTGAGCAACTTTTAAAAAGTGGTTGGCATGTAACTATTCTTAATTGTTTTCTTATTAACTAAGAATATAACTATAAGTTAAATGGCAACCAGTTAGCTGGTAAACTTATACATAATTTCTGTTTCAAAATTGACAAAAAATATAAGCAAATAAAATGCATATACCGATATCATTGGATAAATGATTTGATTTGATTCATCAGAGTAGTTAATTTTTAGTCATAGCAGATTAGTCAAATGTCAGCTGATGTATTTGAGATAAAAACAGGAGACAATAAAACTGCAGTGTACCTCAACTTTGGGGGGAGGAGGAACAGAGATGTTACAAAATGCACTGAACAACAATAGTTACTATAAATGAGATGCTATTACAACAATTAAAGTGAGCATAGATTAAGAATCCTAATTTTAGAATAGTAGAATTAAACATAAAAACCTACTTATGATTCAGACAACTGGTGTAAAAGTAATTTGATCACAACAAAAAATACCTAAAATAAGTCAACGTGTTTGTACACATGCATGTAGGCTACAGTGAACTTAAGAAATAGGTTATGAATAAATCACATTACTCTCATAATAAAAAGGAAAAATGATACTCAAATCCTCATAAAATAGGAGCATAAACTGACAGCGAAACAAACTTTTTTGGGGGGGCTGTTTCTGTGTTTCTCCCGGCGCCACTCATTCTTTTGTCTGAGCGCGGTTTCCAAAGGTGCGTCCATGCTCCTCTTCTACGCGCACGTCAGGGACGCACCTCTCCTCAACCCCTGCTTAGGTAAAAGGAGAGCCATCCCTCCTTACAATAATTAGAGTTGCAGATTGACAGGTGGGCTCTGACTGTCAGGGTGACGCTTGTCGGAGGGGTGGAGTAAAAGAAGGAGAAGGCCCCCGGAAAGGCAGCTGGATGTGTCTTGTCTGTCAGTAGCAACCGTCTGAAGGCGATGTGCGCACATTTTTTTTTTGTGCGGGAGACTATCCAGGGGGCTCGGGGGGGTGGGTAGGGGGGGGTACGACGACGCTCCTTGTTGTTACTTTTCAGTCGAAGTGCGTTAGATGTAATAAAACAACAGGAAGCAACAAGAAGAGCAGGCCCGCTTCTTTCCCGATGAGTTTCTGAGAAATTCCAAGTGTCCGTGTTTTGACAATCGGACGGTGTTATGTGAGTATTTCATTATCCAGGTGGGGGCGGGAGTGAGGAGAGGGGAGGAAAGCTAAGGACAGGGAGGGGGGGCGGGGGGAGAGGGGGTCTCGGCACTCTCAACACTCGCGTTTGACTGACTGACATATACACCCCTGTCCGCTTTAAGCGTGTCACTCTTTTTTTTTTTCACCCCCCACTCGCTGATCTCCTTTCCCGATTTTTCGTCTTCGCAGCGGAGCTTTGGAGCGCGCGCGCCCGGAGCTGCGGCTGGAACCTGGCCGGGACCGGAGAGACACGAGACACGCCACGCCACGCCAGACCCGCACTTCGGACTCCTCTCCTCCGACGAGGCGGCGCGATGTGTTCCGTCATCGGAGCAGCACTGTAGTCCGAGTCCGGCGGCGGGAGCGCGTTTATTCGGACGGAAACGCGGCTGATCTGAGATCTGCACCGAGCTCTTTCCAACCACATCAGCCCTTCCTGGAGTTTTTTTTTTTTTTTTTTTTTTTTTCCTTTTCTTTTCCTGATCGGACGAAGTTAACGTTTCCTTCTCAAAATCGTCTGTATACATAAAGAAAAGGGGAAAAGACGTAAAGATTTAGAAACTCTTCACCCTACGTGGGGATCTACACTTTTAAAATAAATCCACCTTCGTTCGCTTCCAGCTTTGTCCGCTGTTTTGATCTCTGCATGAACAGTCAAGCGGAAAATCCCGCAGCAGCATGCCGAGGAGAAAGCAGCAAGCACCGCGGCGGTCAGCAGGTAAGCCCCCAGCTCTGCAAACACACACACACACGCACACACACACACACACACACCCTGAAATCTGCACGGATAGTTTTCTTCACGGCAGCTTATACAAAAACTTCTACATCAGTTTTCTATAATGAACTTTTTAACTCAGAACCTCCCAATTCATGCAGTGAACTTTTCTAGTTTAAGTTCTACAAAAATGAAAAAAAAAAAAATAGTAATATTTCTAGATGTTTCTTTTTACCCCAGCGTTGTTTGATGTGAAAAGAAAAGAATGAAAAGTTGCATATTTCCAGCTTGTGTTCCGCTCTGGGATTGCCATCCTCGATTTGATGCTTGATTGATCGCCTGTCATGCAACTTGCCTTTGATCTATTCATTCCTGATAAACATCAGTAAATCATTCACCACGCAGAGACACGCATGCGTTAGATTCTCTGTGGATTAAGGGGGAACAAAAAGGCGTTTTGTGTGTGAGGAGGGGGTAACTTTTTAACCTTCCCACCGAGGAACAACAACAACAAAAAAAAAGACAAATTGGGAAAAAAAAAAAAGTTCTCATGTGGGATAAACAGTTGACGATTAAACATCCACAGGGGAGGTGGAGATGGGAGAGAGAGAGAGAGGGAGGGAGGAGGGGAGGGGGTGAGGGTGCTGGAGCGTAGCGAGATCACAGGGAGATGATCCTCAGACGCTGCAGGGTCACAACAATGTCTTCAACTGACCTCTAGAAAAAACAAAAAACAAAAAGAGAGATGGCGGGAAAAAAAAGTGCATTTCATGTCCAGCTTAGTGTAGGAAACTTATACATCAAATTCCAGAGTAACAACATGTGAAATTCTTCAAGTTTTGAGTTGAAAATGTTCCAGACAAAAGGAGGAAATCACGCTGATTGGCTCAGTTTATTTTTATTTTTTAAAATTCTAATTACATGACGTGATTTCATACTAAGCTAACAGCTACACAGTTACAAATGTCTGCTTTCAGTATGTCGCGAGACGACCATCCCTCCCCCCTCCCCCTCTTCCCCGACAGATGCGAGCGCGTGATTGACTGACACGCGCTTCCAGAACGACCGCGGCGCTTTGAAGTTTCACGCCGTAATGACCAAAGCCGAATAAAACAGCTGCAGAATGTTAAGCAGCTATAGGCGGTGGAAATGTGAGGTTAAGCAGACTTAATCAAGGTTGTGACGGAGCAGACTTTGAACTCTGCGTGGCTGTAGTCTGTAATTGACCCAAAGCTTTGGGGATGGATGGATGGATGGATGGATGGATGGATGGATGGATGGATGGATGGATGGATGGAGAGGAGGAACAAAGGGGGAAATGAGTTGTGTTTATGTTCCCTGTATATTTTCCAGCCTCCTTCATCTGAGGTGGCCTCATTTTGGGTTTAGCTTTTTATATTGTGATCATATTTTTTTTTTCTTTTTTTTGCTCTGGATCCACATTTTGGACAATCCCAAAAAGTTCAGGGCTAAAAGTGAACATTTTACAACGTACTAGCTCAGCTTTGTCACGAATACTGAATGTTGCATATGCACCTCAGCAAGCAAGAGAGCTTCTCAATAGGCCTTTGTATGCCATTTCAAATGGGCTCTGTTTCATCAGTCACAGTGATGATTTTTCTTTTTTTTTTTAGACCCGTAATGGCGCTGCACCCTATCTGCTTTATGACCAGTGACAATACATCAGTGTTCTCTCATTTGGAACCGCATTACTGCATCTGTTAGTTTTGGCGGATGGATGCAGAGCCCTGCAATCTGAGCTGCAGAGACTTTTTTTTTGTTCTATTGCTGCAGTCATTTGTTGTCATTTCCAGGAGGTTTCGTCTCTCTCGCTTTCTCTCTTTTTTTGTTGTGTACTAGGGTTGATTAGTGACAAACGGTGCAATGACAATCTGTAATATGACACAACTAGAGATCACAATCTTGACGTTAAAATCAAATCTGGGTTTCCTATCATCCAGTCAACTTAGTTATAAAACGATTTTAAGGGTAAAATGACATTAACATTTCACCAATTCAATACCTGTTTACACTGATATTACTCTGCCTCCTGCACAGTAGATTAGTCTCCTAAATGCTTCTTTATGCTATGATCTCATGTGTTTTTCTCTTACGACGTTTAAAGTTGCATCACTGACTCAGGGAAAAAAAAAAATTATCCAGCAGACTTTAAAACTTTACCCGAGTCTCGTTGAACGGAAACTGGATCTTGCAGTTCCGTGTTTACATATGCGTTACAGCAGGTTTGATCAGTAATTACAGGAGTTTAATTAGCAGATGGAAGAACACACACACACACACACACACACACACACAGACATAAAAGCCATAACTGGGGACTGAGGTCGCTGTTAGAAAATGAAAACCACCGCACGTCTTACTTGCGCTCCTAGTTTGCCAACTGCAGTATCTTAAATCAAACCCTGACACTCGGAGTAATGAATCTGTCAACTAATCATTCAACACATCACTGTGATTACAGCGTGGCACCATGTCGAGTGCGTTGCATGAGAGTTAAAAAAGGGTTTAGCATTAACAAAGAAAAAAAAAAAAAGTTCTTCTGCTGAACATTTAGCTGTTCTGTCTGAGGAAAAGTCCAGCCACAGTAAAACGGTTGGAGCACATACAGAGTTCTCGCTTCCTTTGGATAGATCAGCTGCACTGGTAGGTATGGACTGAAGTGAGATTCAATTCAATTTTTGCTGATACAAAACAAAAAATATATTATCACATGATCTAATTGCTCTTATTTAAAAGAAAACAGAAAAGCAGTAATTAAAAACAGAAAAGCAGTAATTAATCCTGCTGCTGAAATAAAATAGAATGTACAAAACTATAACTAATCCTTAACTTTTGCCTTTTTTTCTTATTCGGTGTATACTTAACTAAATTCAGCTTTACAAAAAAAAAACAAAAAAAAAACATTTTGCCATTCTCTTTTTATAGTAACACAAGCTGATATTGGCAGGTTATTCAGTCAGACTGTCTTGGTTTCAAAACAGCATTTATCAGAGTGAAAGATGGTGATACTTTAGTTCCTAAGGTAAGGGAGGAGAAAAAGTGTAGCAGCCTTCTTTCAGCACGGGTAATTTTAGCAGTTTTGTAAATGGTGTTTCCTGATATGGGAAATCCTAATAACACTCTTCAGAGCTGAAGTTGTCACTGACGGAAGAAACCTCAGTTATTTTCAGTATCAGCATGTTGTTAAAAGTAAAGTCAGAGGAAGTGTGGAAGACGAAAGAAGCTATATAGAAATGGAAAACAAATATATACAAACAGTGTGAAGGAAAGTTTGGGCAGGTTTGAGACTGTAACTGCTTGAAGCCTTGGTGGTAGTTCATTAGTGAGGAGAAACTTTACCTTGCTCACTATCGTGACACTGATGTTCAGTCGCTGGCCAGGTTTGATTAACACACAACACTAATAATTATCAATCTTTGCTAGATTTTAAACAACGTTCCACCAAAATCTCTTTAAACTCGCCGTGCGGTTTTTGTCCGGATCATACTCGGCAGCTGCATCCCTCTCCTTGTGCTCTGCCTCCAACGCCACTTCCAAAAAGGAGTCTCTTAATTACGACTCGCGGGGTGGGGCCTCCCTTTATCCTGACGGCATCATTAGCCCAGGTCCCTAATTATCCAGGTAGCTGGCAGATCAGTGACGGGTCCGCAGATTACTGCTGACAAATTCAGCTCAGTGTCAAGTCTGCAAGCTGCCTTGATGAAATCAACGCTGCATCGTTTCTGCAGCTTTTTATCTTCCTCCTCCTGTGTACACTCAACAGCAGAAGTTGCTGTTGAGTGTACACAGTGCTGTTGAAGCAGAGGTGCTTCTTAATAGTTTTGCAGCAGATGCGTCCCTAATTCCTATTGCTATTCTTTTGTGTGATAGAGGAAAGGGTAAAGTTATTCACAGAGCTGCATAAAATACATTTTAACATCGATATTTGCTATTCTGTTGACTGGGTAGGCGGTTAGCTTGTGGCACCAGTCGAGGAAGAATCAAGCGCAAAACTCGGAGTTGTTTTTTTTTTTTATCAGGATTGCTCCTGATAAAGAATTTAATGACATTTGTCAGGATGAGAAGCAGCAGCTGTGAGACGAGAAAATGCTATTTGAACTTAAGTCTGTGGACAACTGAGCATGTTTGCGTGTGTGCGTGTGTGTGTGTGTGTGTGTGTGTGTAATTTTCAGATTCACTGATACGGCAGAGTACGTAAAGTGGCATTAACAGGTGACATTGACTGAAGGAGTCAGTGGATGTATTTGCTTCTCCACACACACTGCTAGTTTTCATTTGCATGTGCCGTCGGAGCCAGGAGGCCTTCTGGAAATCAAAGACGTGCGCTAATCTGCGCACACACACACACACCCACACACACACACGCTCGCAGACTCGACTCCGCTTTCTCTGTCCTCATCGTCGTGGAGGTTAAGTGACAAATGAAGATCGATAACTGCTCTTATGGAAAATAGAGGGTCGAGCTAAAAAAAATACGTGGGAATTAGACGCGCCCGAAAGAGTGAAGACGTAGAGGCATTCTGTGCTGCAGGCGAGAGGTAAAACTATCCCCTCGCTTAATGAGCTTCAGTGGAAGCAGGAGAAACCTGGACTTTCACTCGAGCACAACAAAAAGGAGGATCGACTGAAAAAGACGTGAAATCAAGGTCGTTTTTACAGAGCTAAAAGTGGCCAGCTTCCTCTGCCTTAAATCAAACTTTTTCACTCGTAGCTCATATCGTGTCCCCAGCTGCTTTTGATCCGCAAAGACGTCTTGGGAAACATTTCTAACATTCTGCAGGCTAAAGACAATTTATGGCTTAGACGTAGAACAATAGCAGTGTTGAAGAAATGAGTAATATTTCTCACTCTGCTGTGTCACAGGAAGGTTAGACCACCTGACGGTGACCACACAGAGGCCTGAAGACGCAAGAGAAGCATTCCTGTGCGAATAAATAAAGTAATAAAGAGTTGATTGAGACGAGAGTGGATCTAGTAAAGAGCGCGAATGATTCCCATAACAGCCTGGACTAAAAATAGCACGGCTTCAAGGTGTTAATATAAAGTGTAAAATAAAAATGTACAACATTTTCTTTTAATTTAAAACAGAAAATCAAGAATTAATAAAGCATCTCCTGAATTAAATCAACATATTAGATATTACAGTTACATGTTCTCCACATCATGTATTTATATAAATATTTTAGCTAATTTTAATTAGTTTCCAATATGTGGTCAGGTAGCAAGCCTGCAGTCTGCTGCTTGACAGTAATGTCGCTTATAGCTTACCAAATCTAGATGCAAATGAGTGATGCTCTTCTGTATGTGCTGTATTTTCTTCCACAACACATTTTAAGTGTGAACTCAACCGAGTTTTACAAAGTTATTAAAAGACAGGTCATTGTCTTCCTGACTTTAATTAAATGTGTGTGTGTGTTAAGAAAATAAGACTTGATGGCATTTCAGTGCTTTCCACCAGTATCAACACCTCGACGGGGTTGTGACAAACGAGGGAGAGTTGTTAGGTTTTGAACTTTCAAAAAGCTGAGTTTGGTTTTGAAGAGCACATGTTCTTCACAGTTAGGGACAGATTAGGGATTTTCCGTGCGCAGAAGTCACTGAAACGTCGTAACTTCAGCGGAGTTTTTTGATGTTTGTGAGGGTTGCACTAGAAAAACCCCCCACCAAAATAGAAATAAAAAATGTTTGTACCTGAATAAAATCTCAAGTAACGCCGAGGCGAGGGCGAGAAAAACTTGGATGCAATAAGTTTTAATGGGAAATGAGGACGAGAGGTCCTGTACAAACTGTTTTATCGTTTCTGCTGGATGATTTTTGTTTTTTTTATGTGAGCTAGATTTATTAAAGCATCTGTGTTCTTATTATTTATGCATGTTGCTTCACTGTATGTATTGTGCTTGACCTTGAATGATTGATTCTGCACACCACGTAGACACAGTGATTGTTTGGTATAGTTACAAAGGTCGAAGAGTTTTTTTTTTTTACTTCTAGTCCCTTTCTGGATTACATTTGACTTTTCCCCCTTAATTAAGATCAATGTAACTGAGCTCCTCTTGGTTTTCAGTCTGCTGAGCTGAAAAGATGTCTTGAGATCCACAAACTGATCAGCGCAAACAGCGTTTTCTTGTGACTTGAGTCGCGCGGCACCGCTCGGCCTTGGAGTTGTGTTGCTGCTGCTGTTGAGCAGCCCTGAACATCTGGCATGCAGCAGGGCGGGTGAGCGCGGGTGCGGGTGAGGTGGAGAGCGCAACAGAGGGGTTGTGAAGAAAAAGGTATTAAAAGTGACAGATGAACAAGACTCTGGGAGACGTTCGCCTGCAGCAGCTGTGACTGCTGCCGTTCCTCTGACAGGTGTCAATTAAGAATTACTGCAGAAACCCCGTAGTCATTTTTCCCCCCCTGCCCAGCTGTCTGTCTCCGTGCCTTTTCGGAGAAATAGCACTTTACCCTTGTCACCGCGTTAGCACCTCGCCACTGTTGCCCCAGAAAATAAGTGCATGGCGGGCATTCTAATCAATATCCGGCGTATTAGCAATTATTTTGCCCATTGATTTATGCCGGGCCAGTGACTCCCAACGTGGTCTTATTAGCTGCTGATTTTATGTGCCTGTGCTGCCACTGCAAGACATGCAGCGCACACACTGTGTTGCCAGGTAGTTTAACCTTACAGGTAGAGCCAAGTACACAAGTAGGAAGACACAAAGGCAATTAAGACCTTGGAGAACCGTCTCTGTGTTTCTAACAGTTGTGTTTGAACCCAACAGCTGATTGGCTGGCACTTAAAAGTAACAATATTTATCATTCAGACCTTAAACCCAACACCAGCTTGATTTAAGGTTGCTAAATCAAGCTGGTGTTAGTCCGTGCATTTAGTGGGGAAGTTAGTCCTGAGTAAAGATTAGCTTTTTGTAACATCTTTTAGGTATTTTAAAGTTTTGTCATTTAAAAATATATTAACTTTCTATACAGTTATGTGGGCTGCTAATGAGTAGGAATTTCACTGACGTTTAACTTCTTGTAAATATGTTGGTTACACCAAATGAGGCACTTTTGTGTGTTTAAAAATAGGCAAAAATGGATATGCAGTTTGTTTGAATTTCTCTGCTTACAAGATTGCTCTCTAATGTAGTCCAGTTTTTGCACTTAAATTCAAAACCAACCAGAAATAATAATTAAAAACATCTAGGTAAACTACATCTTTTAAAAAGAAGAGTCTATCCAGACTGAATAAGAGCATCTTTTTCCAAAAACAGATTAAATTTATGATGTTGGACAAATATTTGTCCTGAGCACCAACCATCACTGAACAGCTGGGGTACCAGAGAGCTCAGCTGGGCGAGTTGGTACCTCGTGGGATTAAGTCCCAACCTGTAGCTCTGTGACCTCAAGTCATCCTCCGTTTCTCCCGGGCCACAACATGTTTACCTACTGTGAAATTAAGGTCAAAGGCCCAAGTTTAAGGTGAAAAAAGAACTCAGACACTGAAACCGAGATAATTTACTTTAGTATAGCAAACCAAAAGGGTGACAAAGCTATTTATCTGCTTTAAATTTAGATCTGCATGTTTGTTTTGTTTGTTTTTTTGTTTTTTTTAGCTCCACCTTGATGCTTAATAGGCAATGTGAAGTGAAGGCATCACAAGTTTATGTCCATATCTCAATGTCCTGCTTTGTTTTCTAACAATTATGAAAAAAAGTAATTTCTAAACAGAGCCTCAGAGATCTAGTCCTAAAGTGGTAAATGACTGACAGTCTAGCAGAGGTGTAACAGCACATACAAGTGTAATTATTTTACAAATAAAAAGAACTGCACAAAACAAAATAATCCTGGTAGAAAAATAATTCAGCTTTTCTAGTAAAAGGACTTAATGTGCGAGAATGTGCACAGAAGGACAGGGTTGGTATGCTGTTCAGTTTTCCTGGAATTAAAAATATTTCAGAAGTTTCGATCTGGCGTATACTTAAAAAGTGTCCAGTGGGGCAAAAGCATGTATGACAAAATGTCATGCATACGCCACAGTCATATTTAAGTTCAATTTATTAAAGTGCATGCCATTATTTTGCATGACATTGTACACTGGGAGGAAGCCAAAATACATTTGCATGCAAAAATCACACAGAACGGCTCCAGACAGCAAAATATAAAGTCTGTAAGATGGGAAACTGTTACTTAGTTACATTTGGTGACATTTTTTAAAACACTTTAAGCAGTCTGTTGTATAACCGTTCGCTCACTCTGGCAATAATTTGGTGTGGAGTGCTTTAGCTAGTAGCTTAATTCACTGATGGGTTCATTGTGCCTCTGTTGGCAGTTAACAACAAGCAACTAAAACACAAGTTCAGTCCTTTTCTTAATTAGTGTTGATTACATGACAAGTGGCATCTACAGTGTGACAGGTCTGTATGAAAACACACAGGAAGTTACGAGTCAGTGAAGAGCAGAGCAGCGATGTGTAGCTCTCCAGTGTGAACATTAGCAGAGTTGTATTTTCATGCACATGAAGTAATTGGCTTCCCCCATGACTCCACAGATAAGTCTGTGTGTTTTTATTGCATAGCGTTTGATAAAATCCAACCCCAGCATATCCAGAAGTCAGAAAACGGTGGAATTTTCCATCCCCGAAGCAATGTTTAACTGATAAAGTGGTCCGAGAAGCAATGAATATTATTTGTTTGAGACACTAGTTTACTACAGATAAGCCATCTGGGATTGGATACAGCTAACAGATGACACTGTGTCCTTGGGAGCGGGCGACGAGGAAGGTTACGCAGGAGTCCGGCGTAGTGCCATCTCAACACTTTTTGCCTCTTCATCTCTGTCTCGTCCTACTCCCTCCGCCTCTCTTCCTCGCTGCTCGTTTTTTTTGGGATTACTAACCTCCTCTCTTTCTCCCTCCCCAGTAAGCCCTCTCTCATCTTCCTATCTGTCATCAATCTCTATCTTACTGACTCAATTCTGCTCCAGCCGGCTCATACTTTCTTTCATCTTTCTCCCCGTCTCTCAGCCTCATCTATCGTTCTCTCGCCGGATGCTCAAGAGGCAGTGAACTGGCTACGAGAACATGAACTCGACATCTGAAAAGGAGACTGTAATACCCTCCTCTCCCAGGCCCGCTGGCCTTGTTCTCAGCTTTCAAGAAACCTTTTTTTTCTTTTTTTCTTTTTCTTTCTTCCTCAAATAGTAGGATTTCCAGCCGACTCCTCTAGTCACACTTCTGAGTTGTGACAATCCAAAAGGTCACAAAGCAGTAAAGCCCTGTGTCATGTTCTTTTGAAGCCCAAACACATGACTGTCACATATTTTTCCAGAGCTGTTTCCTGTCCCATTAACCAGACGGTTTATCCGTACGGCATGTTGCACAGGAAACAAATGAAAGCACACTCTGTTAGTGGGGGGGGGAGTTGAGCGAACCCATCGCTGAAGCGCCATCAGCCGCAATGCACCGCTTGATGGGCAGCTGAAAGGGGGATATAATGTTTCGGGATCCTACTCAGTTCAACAACACCACATGTTGCCCCAGAAAATTCCTGTAAAATCTTCCGAGAGCCGCCGCGCTGTCTCAGACACTGTCAGTCGCAGGGGGTATAAGCCCAGCTCCGGCTCTTTAAGTCGTCTGGCTCTGAGAGAGCAGCGGGAGGCCTCTGTTACATCCACATCTCTTAGCGGGTCTCTTTTCGTCACTCTGTCTCTCAGTGTCTCTCCGGCTGGATGTCTGTTTCTGATCACCTTGCCCCTCTTTGTGTGAGGACCCAAACGTTGGCCTGGTGTCTATTTCTGGTCCGTCTGCCTTTCAGCTTCTACCTCACAAAAGTCCCCAGTGGCACAACAGCCACTGAGCTACCCACTGAATAATGTCTGTAGCTGCATCACCACTAGAAGATGAAAATGTAATCAAATAAATAATGTGATGACTGCTGAAGGCAACACTTGATCATTGCTTAATGAGTTTGTTGGGTGCTTTGAGTGCATATTGGCTAAATATGCAGTTTTTGTTGATTCATTTCATCGCAAGCTCTTTGGAAGTTTAGTTTACGGAACATAACTTGGATTGTTTTGTCCCTAAAAGCCCAGAAAGCCCAGCGTTTGTTTTGTTTTTTGTTTTTTTCATATATGCATTAAATTAATGATGCATTTTCATGCACATTAGCCTTACTGATGTACTGTATCTGGTGTTCAGTTGGTATGAACCTGCATGATATTCTCATTCTCTGACCAATGCTAGAAATTATAATGGCCAATTGTTAACCGCGTGATTGGAATTGGAATCTCATCTGTAGATGTTTTTGTTCACGTCTTCAAGCTAGTTAAATATTTGATACAGTGCATAATAAATAGCCTTATTGGTCTCGTTGAATGAAAGTAACTTGATCTAATTTATTAATATGCATTCACAACCTCTGCCACAGCTACATCTGTGAACAATCATCAGGTAATGAAAGAATAATACCTTTGCTGTTTAAAACTAATGCACAAATATAAATAATCAAAGCTAAAGCTGTCATAATTTTAAGTTACAAGGTCGTGAAAACATATCTGACCCCTTAATGATGTCACTCTTAAGTGTTTTTGGCCTACTGATTGGCCTGTAGAGTCAAGATATCACTCATCCTATCTGGCAAATTTAAAAACAAATGAGATAGAAAGTTCATTTATTCTAGATTTATTCTAGTATTTTTATTACCCAAAATACTCCCAAGAGCGTATTAGCAATTTTGAAACTCTTATTTTTGAAATACTGATTTATGTCGAAGAGGTAAAAAAATAAAAAATAGAAAATAGAAAAATTGTCTTTCCAAGCCGTTACGTCTATTAAAAACATATTGCCATTCTTTTTAAATTATGTCAAACAGAAGCGCACGTAAGGCAAACCGTATTGATGCTTGGACTGAACCCTGTTGAACTCTGTGATTAGTTTTGCTGTGAGGAAACATGCAATACACTAAGCAAAACCAAGAGTTCAATTGAGGGTTTTTTTTATTTGTGATTTTATTTTTTTTTTTGCACATTTCAGTGATGTGAAACTGTGTGCTGTTTGGAAACTGTTTCCAAGCAGCTGGTTTTTGCATCACTTCTATTTAATCTGGACCCATGTGGTATTACTTTACTAACTGACCAACACTTTGTGTTTCACAGTTGGACAGAAGCCACTGTAAAATATATATCTCAGTCAGGATTAAATTCAATGCCCTGAAAGATCAGTGAAGAGTTAGAACCGCTTTCTTTATTCCAACAGAACTGCTGCAAAATTGTCAGAGCCCAAAACACAAAACAGATTCAAGCTGGGTTGAAAGTTATTAGCTTGTTTGAAGAAGCTGTCTTATGTATATTAAAAACATTTTTTGTCAGTGTATAAGTGGTTCATTTTAATGTGTTAACTTTAATCAAAAAAAAAAAAAATAGGACTGTAACAATTTTATAGGAATTCTGACCAAGGATTGTGTCAACCTATAATTAAACTGTCAATTACTTTCTGGCAGAATTTGGAAGCAGCAAGTGTAGAACGAAGCCTGATGCGTTAAATGTTTACCATTTTTGTAAAATGCTACAAACACAAATATTACAATTTTTTTTACAGGAAGTAACAGTCGACATAATTTCAAACACTATTCTTTTCAAAAGGAGAATTCCCTTTAGCTTTTTGAGGTTTCCTGAACATAAATTTAAAAACGAACTCTTTTTTTTTCTCACATGCAAGTTACCAAGAAAGCAGATGTCGGGTGGATTTGTCTGTGCTCTGCTCTGTTTGTTAAATATATCTGTCAGGTGTGGTGGTTGCAAGGTGGTGAAGAGAGATGCAGAGACCCAGGTTGTGATAAAGATGATGGATTTAATGAAGAAAGCTCAACAGTCCAACAGGCAGCACGGCAGAGAGTTAGCACACAGCTAATTACCGGTAGCAACTGAAAAACTAAGGACTGAAAAAGAGAGCTAAACCAACACAGGACTTTATAGTTCTACTGTGATGCAGGCAGACAAATGACATACGATGTACGTTTGACAAGGACCCGACAAGAGACAGAGACAACAGGTGGACTTAA
>NW_006800225.1:435271-528073 GCF_000485575.1 Poecilia formosa
CTGCTCACTGGCAGCGGGCACGGAAACCTCTGGGGTCTGCTCACTGGCAGCGGGCACGGGAACCTCTGGGGTCTGCTCACTGGCAGCGGGCACGGGAACCTCTGGGGGCTGCTCACTGGCAGCGGGCACGGAAACCTCTGGGGGCTGCTCACTGGCAGCGGGCACGGGAACCTCTGGGGGCTGCTCACTGGCAGCGGACGCTGGAACTGGCGGAGGTGGAGTGAACGGTGGAGGTGACGGAGCTGGAACAAGTGAGGTATGTTTTTCTTGAATGAAAGACTCGTAGAGTTCAAAAACTATTTCCAATATGGCCGGTTGGTTCTTGAACTGATGCATGAGGTGGAGGTAATTCGGTTCCGTGAGGGCGTTCCAGCTTACTGTGTCCATGATGGTGGTAGCGTTCCTCATCTCGGTCTGGTCGGGTCCTTCTGTCAGATGCGGTGTTTTGGTGGCGAGAACGAAAGCAGGAGACCCAGATGATGATGAATTTAATGATGAGAAGCTCAATACAGTTCAGAACAGGAGGCACGGCAGAGAGTTTAGCATCAGCTAAATACCAGTAGCAACTGATAACTGAAGACTGAAAAACAAGAGCTAAGCAAACCAGGACTTATCAGTACGACTGGAGAGCATAAACGTGCGACATGTGACAGTAGACGTACGACGAGGATCTGACGAGGAACACAGACAGCAGGTGGGACTAAATACACAGGGAGGGTAATCAAGGAATGAGACACACCTGGGAAGCAATCAACGGGGAAGACGCAGAAACAACAGAGACTCAGGACAGAAACTGAACACAGAAAAACCTTAAAATAAATACACAGAAACACGGATCATGACAATATCATCTTATCAGTGTGAGAAACAGGAGCTGAGATTAGTTTTTCAACTAGTGCACGCTGACAAACCTGAAAGCCTTCTTTAAGCGACTGCACTTGCTGTAAAAAAATAATCTTAATTAAATATAAAATCTGACGCTGGTGGAGAATAAAGACGTGTTTTTTTTTGTTTTGTTTTTTTAACAGAGCACTTTGTGCATGTCGGGAATGTTTAATTAAACTTTGTCAAACTAAACAAGATCAACGAGCTGAATTGCTTTCACTGATTAACATCACGTTCATCAAGTTCAGTCAATTAGCCCATCACCTTGTTAGATTTTCTGCTCCTCTCGGTGTTTAAACTTCAACAGGCAGACAGAGACGAGTCGCAGGCGGCGAGGAATCCACCGAATTAAGGTCCCTCAGCTGCTTGCTCTATTTGCTCTGTAGTTCAAAAACTGCAGCAGTACAAGTGTGTACTGTTATGAATACTTTATAAGTCCTGTTGTTAGAGCAGCTTTGACTTTTTCTGACATTATAGTTTAAAAGAAAACAGCTTTTCACCAGGTGATTTGAAGGTGTGATTCCCAAATGATGTGTATGTGTGCATGTGCATAAAATATTAAACATATTTTCAGAAGAGGACAAAAAAAAAAATAAAAATACAGGAACATAATTGTTCTACGGAGGTTTTTTATGCACTTGCGGAATCTCCTGTTCCTCAGACAACAGCCTTAAAACAGATGGAGCAATGCTGCAAAGACGCACGCCTGGTGGACGGCGATTTTAATTACTGGTCCACAAAGAAAATATGGAGCCTTACAGTCCTTACCTCTTTCTGAGGAAGAAGGGAGAACAGAAGAGTACAGGGAGACATTTTGCATTTTTTTATTTTTCATTTTGCTGTTGAATATTTTTGTTCTGTTTTTTTTTTTGTGTGTGTGTGTATGTCTCTAGCTTTCTGTATGCAGGATTTGTATACACCACAGATAAGATTTCTCTAAAAGAACAATATCGGGGAAAGTGTTTTCAGAAACATTTAAATGAACAGATCATGCATGGATTGGCTAAAAACGTAAAGACACTAATAAATTTGATGGCTTTTCAAGTAACTATGATAACACTACACATACTGAGATCTGAGATGTGCATGAAAATTGGCAGATTTATTACAAAGTGCTTGGGAATCTGTACATGAAAGCAGCAATAAAATATAACATTAAATAAAATATTAGTAAGGGAAAACAATGGGAAAAAATGCTTACAAAAGATACAAGAGACTTGAGCTGAAATTTAAAACTCTTAAGAGCACCAACCATTCACAATGCACTCAAAGCTTCACTCTAAAACAAGAATGTCCAAAGCAAGGCCCAGAGCCATTTGCTGCCCAATTTTGTGTGACCCACACAAATTGAGCTGATGCCGATGTGACCAAGATTTTCAACAACAAATGACATTTTTCTTAAAATGAAGAAAAAAAAAAGTTCTCTTTTTCAATGACATTTTTTGCTCGCATTATGATTCCATGGTAAGCAGGACAATTAACATTCAGAAGGTACATTTTCACAGATGTATCGACATTCCCAACACCAAATGTCACAGTTTCTTGATCCACAACTCATGCTAGGATGCTATTTTCATGCTAGGATACTATTTTCCATGAGCCACAATTTTACGGCCTGAACACCAGTGATCTATCGGGCTAGTTGGATGGTTTTTAGTTCTAGTTTCAGCCTCATCTCATTTAAACGATAGTGGCCCAAATGCTAAACACAGGAGCTTGGGACCGTTTTGTGCAAGAGGTAAAGAAATAATGGCATTCTGAATGTGTCATAGTTAGTCATGGAGTCCCACAGGGTTCTCTACTAAGACCAATAAAGTTTGCCTAGTACATGCTTCTCTTTTTACAAAATTAAAAATGAATCATGTACACTTCCTGTGCTGACTTTGTTGACACTAACTAAGGGCAGAAAACATTATATAGTATATACTTTCAAAGATAACCTGCTTTTGTTTGGGGCGTACTGCATCTTCAAATATGGTGAAGGGAATTGTTTGCATTCTGACTTGTTAACCGTGTCACGATTAGAACAACATGGTACTTCAGTTTTTTTCTGGAATATTTTGTTTTCTGTGTGGATATATGTCTTAAATGGAGGAAGAACAATCACAACCCATGGTCTAAGATAGTAGAATTACTCGGAATTGTAAATAAAAACATGCATCTTTGCTCTGGTTGTTTGGTGATCAATTATGTACAGAGAAACTGAGTGTCTCCAAGACCGGGGCCAGAGAGCCAGACGGGGCCGAGCAGAGCGCCATTGTATGTGTGAAAGAAAAAGAAGCTGTAGAAAGATGGTGTATAAGAGGTTGGGAGAAAAGGAGAGTGACAGCAGACAAAAAAAAAGAGCAGGGAGCCAAGGGGAGGGAGGAATGAGGGAGTGGAAAAAAGAGGAGGCAAAGCAACAGAGGAGTGAAAGAGAAATGACTTGAGGGGTTGAGGGATGGAGAGAGAGGTGAATGAAGCGGGAGTGAAAAGTATCAGGGCAATGAGGAAGAGAAAACAGAGTGAAAGCAGTTGGAAAGCAGTGGAGAGAGAGAGGAAAAGAGGGAGGATGTCACCCATGGCTGCCACTCATCACTCACAGCTTAATGACGCCGTTTTTTTTCTCTTCCCCCCCTTCTCTCGTTTCTTCTCTGTGGGAGAGGGGGGGAGGAGAGAAGGGAGTTCGGCCCGCACCCAATCAAACGGGGTCGAATAGAGTTCACCACCTCCAGGTGGGACCGTCCTCCACCAGGGAAATGTTTGTGTGTATGTGCTGTGGAAAGAGATAAAAAAGTCTCTAGACCAGGAGATCAGTTTTAAAAGCGATTCGAGGGCATTTTTAAAACAGGAGAATTGCAGCTGCGATGAAAGTAAGGTACCGGATTAACACAGTGATTCATATCTCTGTGATCGTTTAACGTAGCAAACCTTTTGTTTTCGTTTTGTGTGTTTCTCCGATCCATCAGTAGCAACGGCCCAGTTGCTGGTATCAAGATACCCTGAGGGTTTAAACGGCAACAAAACCACCAGTATTTTACGGTATAATTTCTATGGTCCTTCTTGCATATTATTGAAACAGACATAAACCATAACAGATCCGTAAACAGCAGAAAAAAAATCTCAAGTTTCCCCAAAAATTACATATTGAAAACTGCAAAAGTTTTGAGTCCTGCTTTGGTTTAACGTCCTTTTTGTGGGAAAACAGAGAATTAAAAGAGTGATCCGGTCTTCCTTCAGCTGCTAGGAGCCCCTCCCCAACCTGTTGATAAACCATTGTTCAGTGGAAAGTATAGGATGGGTAATGCTATAGCTAACATAATGCATGTTAGCAGCAGGAGGATTAATTGTTGGTTTTCTGTTTAAAATAAAAGCACCACATACATTAGTTGTAAGGTTTTGTCCAAATATTGTGAAATCGTGATACTTCAGCTTCATGAGAACCTCATGCTTGTGTGACAAGCTGCAAATACGTCTTGGACTTTTGCATATTTGTGGACGTTTATATCTCTTGCAGCAGGAACTTCTGTCCGCTCGCTTCTTGCTTGACTTTATGCATCTGCATGACTGTTTAGCTCCTCTTGTCCTCTCACTCATTCCCGTTTCTGGGAAGCATCAAGCGTTTGAAACTCAAATGGCAGGATTTCTTCTCTCCTTAGCTCTCCTCCTCACACCAAATTTGGGGAACAGCTGGGCCGGTCATGACGATGATTTGTCTCCCTCCACCCGTCCGCCTGACAGGTTGAGAGCACGCACGCAAGATGTACGCACTTGGGGAGACGCAGACACTAGCTAATGAGCACAAACACACGCGCGCGCACACAATTAAACATCCTCTCTGTGGCGCAGACAGACAGGCACAAACACGCGAGTACACACTTGCGCAGACACAAAAGTAGACACCAGAAATAAGGGGCCGTTTTCTCAGGGTGCTGCCAAAACATTCTGATTTCCTCTAGCCCAAGCGGCCATACATCAGCTCGGGGCCTCCCAGCCCGGATGGCAGGGGCTGACAGGAATGACATGTGTCATTTATCACACGGGGGGCGCCAGGCCTCAGGAAGAGAACAGACCACTTTGTGACAAAGCCCTCCACGAGCTCTCCTCCACTCACAACAAGGCGAGTTTGTCATGGGACAGACACTGACAAATCTGCGGAGATGGAATGCACATGGATACACGCTGACACGACATGAGAGGAGAGGAAACACACACTGTGAGACGCTCGCCCAGGGATCACGCACTGTATCCGAGCTGCCTTTTGGTTCGAGAAAAAAAAGCCAGTTTGCTGTGTTTAAAAAAAAACACGAATATGTTCTCGGTGTATTCTTGAGGAAAAAGACCAGTGAGATATCACACCACTTTTTGCAGTGTTGGTAAAACTTGCAGCAAACTCAGAAATTATACTTGACCTTTTGGATAAAACTGCAAAGAAAATCTTGCAGTTTTCTTTGCAAGATAATAAAACATCCTCTCAGAAAGGAGGCATCAAACATGTGCTTGACAAAGCAGTTTTTAAGAATGACCAAAAGAAAAGGATAAAAAAAACAATACTACTAATTTTGAGGACTTATTTACATCTTTTTTTTTATTTATTGCTCATAACATCAAACAATTAGGCAAAAAATTCTGTGGCAAAAATCAATCAAATACAAATCTGAAAAATGATTCAAACTCAGGTAGCAAAATCTGCATCATTCCTGACTTGCAGATGACATAGACAGACATATTTTGCCAAATCTGTTTTAGTGTAGCAATTTTTTTTTTTTATAAAGCATTGTCACCATGTTGGTGTGGAGGGTAAACCTATAGAGTTGAACACTTTGGTGTTTATATATAAAAAAGATACTTTAAATCTACTTTAGCGTAAAAGTTAAAAATCAGTTTTTGTGAATTTAATATGCTGGGAAATTATCCTGAAACATTGCTTCCCACACATACTCTCATGTTTCCTCTTTTAACTTGAAAAACTTGATCTTGTTTCCAGTTGCAGACCCACCTTTCTTAATGAAAAGTCACGTATGCTAAAATGAACTCTATTGCTGTCTTGTACCCATGCCACTTCACACACACACACACACACGCACACACACACACACACACACACACACAATCTGTTTTTCTTCTTCATTACGTCTACCTGATCTTCATTCTTTCCGTCCCTCTGTCGTGATCCCTCCTCCGTCCCCCTTTTACTCCTTCCACAGACGGCTCATTTCTCTTCATAAGCCTAATTTATTTTCTCTGCCAGATGTAACCTGACAGCCATCAGTCTCTCTCTCACTGACACACACACACACACACACACACACACACACACACACACACATGACCTCCTGACATGCAGACAAATACACTAACATGCACAAATGCACACCGCCCCCTTCTCGCTTTTTATTCATTTACCTTGTCTCTATTAGACACACACACACACACACACACACACACACACACACAGACATAGCCCTTATTACCTCACACTGTTCTGAGGTAAGCTCTGCAGTCACATACCCTCTGTTTTACCCCTGTCCTCCTTCTCCCCCTCCTTCCCCTCCAAAAGAACCCTCCCATTAACATTACTGAAGATGGATGTGTCTTCATAGCGGAGATTGATTGCGGATACAGAGTTATGGTGCCATTTATGTGTGCGAGTATGTGTGCGTTAATGCTAGATGGAGGGCACTTTGGGAGGCGGCGTTGGGAGCAGAAATGTGAGGGAGGTAGGCTTTTCTCTCGTTTCCAGAACCTTCCAGCCGTTCGTTGTCTGTCCACAGTCTGATATTGTGCTCTGTTGAAGGATTGCTTCCTCCCTTCCTGCCTCACTTCATAACCATAGTGCACAGATACTCTCTCTCTCTTTCTCGCACACACACACACACACAATTAGGCTGAGATGTCTGCTGATACAAGTCCACTTTAAGAGCCCACTTTATTATTTACTGACTCTCTCCAGGGACCCCGTTTCTTGCCCTCTCCTCTGCTACTATCTTTTGTCACTTTATTGCCACGGTAATCAGAAGTAAAAACTCCACAAAACCCTGCATGCTCGAACCTTCTGTCTGGTGCAGCTTATTCCTTTGATTCTATGTTTTTTTATTATTATTATTTTGTTTTTATACCCCTGTGCTATTCATCATACTTAAATCCTAAGCCAGTGCTGAAATGAAACAGTACAACTTTCTTTAATGGAGCGCCAAACTTCAGGCGCTAACTCAATGCCGGAGCGGATGTAATGACAAAGAAAACGTGGCGATGTAAAGGATAATGGTTTTGATGGGGCACAATTGCAGGAACTTCCCCTGGTGATAACTAAAAGCACTAAAATATTTGCTTGTCCAGAGTATCCTCCAGCCCAGGAGTGACTTTAAAGGTTTCTAAAGTTATTTTGTGTGTGTGTGTGTTTTTGCTTGTCTCCAAAGGGATTGGCATCAAATCTCTGAGGTCTGGTTCTCACCAAGTCCACTGTGTTGACTTTGTGTATTTTGGCGTATTTGAGTTGTTTCTGATTGGCACACAGAAGAAGATGAGGATGGAGGAAAAACTGGTAACATGTCTTGTCAAAATAAAAGCGTGTGTGTTTGTAATTCAAGCGCGACTCATGATTTGAAGAGTCTTCTGTATTGGGGCAAAAAAATCTAGTTATTTAGCTTAATTTGCTTTATTGTAACACAACGAGATGTTTTAAGGAGCCAAATTAGACTCTAGTCATGACATTGGGAATCTGTATTTTTACGTGGAGCTCATAATTTTCTTATTTATTTGACTCTTGAACAGTTTAGGGCCAGAGCTTTGAAAACAGTGAATTTAGTTGTTTTAAGTGGACTTGTCACATTCAGGGGATTTCCTTTCAGGGACACAGTGAAGCCACTGTTTTCAGCTGCGTCGACTTGACTGCCGCAGCACGAACCCACTTGATAAGACCGTAAAGTAGAACCCTATGATATCCGCCTTGTGGGAAAACCTGCCAAAATTTGATGGATTTGACAAATAAATTGGTATTAGAAGTAAAACACGGATCTTTGTAAAAGAAAACCCACATCTACCTTTAAAAAAAAATCACAAACTAAGACTCAGATTCAGCATTTGCATCTGCTACGTTTGCACGAGAACCAATGTTTGTAAATCCGTCTGATTCACAAAATCCTCAAAAAGATTGGTCTTGTTTTCAAATTTGCTTGCAAAAAAAACTCTCTCTCTCACTGTTTGCCCACATTTATCAGATTCTTTGTGCTGTTTACTCAAATATCCCCATATTTATATATGTTTGTGTTGATTACCAGCAGAGCAGAAAAAGCGTCAAATTTTCCAAGACTAGTGGTGTTTGCCACACACAGTTGGCAAAAAGAAATCCGAGCCCCTCTATTTTCTAGTTTATTGTGTCACACAGTTGCACATGCACGCTCTCTTTTGCTTCTCTGCAGAGAGAGACGCAACAGGCACCAGGGGAGAAAAAACAAAATAAATAGTTTGAGTCAAGAAAATGTGTATTTGAGTTGGATTTTCGGATGACAAACTGGCACAGTAGTATTTACCATTATAATATCTTCTTCAAGTATAAGCCCAATTGCCTCATCATAGAAAATTATTCTCCTGATCTAAATATTGCCTAAAATCCAACACATTAATAAAAACTAGATACGATTAGCTACCCTAGGCCGGCTATAAACGTCTTCCTAAAGAGTTCTCTAAAAGGAACAGACCCACAAAACATGTCTCCTTTCAAAAAGCAGTAAATCCCCATCTCTGTCGGCTTGAGATTCTCAACAAGTAAAAATACCCCTGCTCCACAGTGCCATGGTATTCACACAAAAATTTCAAACATAAATATATATCTTCACCTAAAAAAAACAAACATTTTTTATCCAGACTAAATATTTAACAGAGTCACGTAATGTAGTCACAGTGTTCAAACGTTTGTCGCAAGCGGGCGATGTTTCTCGATGTCGTTCTGCTCTTTATAGAAAACTCAGAGTTGATGCAACTGGTTGAATTAGTGAGGCCTTCTGCTCATGTAGCTAGCCTGCAGGTAACAAACGCGTTACTAATGTGGTTTTAGGCTAAATGTCTTGATTTACAATGAAGGGCGGTGCTTCTCTAGTATTCAAACTATGGGAATAGCAATTTTTAGCAATCAGAAATATTTTCCTATAAAAACAGACAGAGGTAAAGTGGACTTTCCCTCTTTCAAGCAGTAGCACTGTCCTACTTTAACTTGCTGCACTCTGTACAGTTCAAACTATTTATTTTTTGCCTTCTCGTTAAAACGACTTTCAACTATAGGAACCATGTGACCGTCTTGAGAGATTTTAAATCCTTTTTTTATATTCACACCAATAATAGCCCCGAGCCAATTGCTGGTATAAGATGCACTGTTTAAATTCTGAGTAAGGCTACACATTTAAGAAACACAAACTTTACTGATGAGCGAAACAAGGCCAGCACGTCACCAATACAAAGAAACTAAAACAACTCAATGGTTTCTCTATGCGTTGTTGCTCCAAGAGCAAACATTTGACAAACAATCTAACATTGATCAGCGCCGTAACAGAAAGTCTTCACCCCATTAATCTGGCTCTCACATGTTTATTGGCTTCCTAATCTTTTCCATCTACTCTTAAGAACCAAATACCTCATGAAGATGAGCAGATGAAAATCTTGCTGTGCCACTTTCTGTTACCGCGGCAGTAGGGTGTCTCCTTACTGCTGAGAGTAAAGGATCACATTCATGTAAGAGTGTGTGTGTGTGTGTGTGTGTGTTTTTCCCTTTCCCCCTGTGTCTCAGTTGGTTTTCAATGTTTTGTTCCTCAGTGGTGTACAAAGTGGATGGCCTTTGTGAATTGAGGGGAGGGCTGACAGTGCAGAGAACGTTGATTGATGGCTTATTGTGCAACTGGGCTCAGCTAGACCAAACTGGTTAGGTTTTGACCCTGTTTTGGCCTCGTGCTCTCTTGGTTTCTTCTCCTGGCGTTCTTTTTCCCTTTTCATTTTCTTGTATCTTACAGTCCTGCCTCTGTCAATCTCTCACCACAAACAAATATGCTCTTTTTTTTTTTTTTTTGCTGCTCTAAACTCATTGCCGTTGCCATTATTCTTTGTCTGCTGTTTTTTCTCTTCCTTCCTTGACCCACTTTGTTTGTCAGAGATCCTCCAGGACAGATTTGATCCCATGAGTCATTCCATCAGGCTTCATTTTACAGCCCTTATTCATGACTTTTCTGCCATAAACACTTCCCTCCTAACTAGTTTTAACCTGCAGATGGACCACACAGCTCCCCCACACATAAACACATTTTCTAATTTTAATTTATGCACACCAGCTAAGACTTTCATCCCGTGTATTTTTTAGTTGTTTTTTTTTTCTTCCCTGCAATGATTTTCCTGCCTCTCTTCACCACACCGCCATAGTGATTTATGGTAATTATCCATCTTTGGGGTCATCCATCAAGTGGTTGTTGCTACGCGATGAGAGCAGCTGTTGTTTAGTCGGAGGGGGAAGCTCCACTGTCGGGGTTAATGCAGGTGAATTCAAAAGACGGCATCTATGCAGAAAGCATGAAACTGTTATTTTGTTAGTACCTCAGATTTGTGGGCCATTTATTTTTGATTTAGACTTAACAGCTTTACAGGCCTGCAGTGTCCATTGTCAATTAGGCAGAGAAGCAGCAATTTGCAAAAGTACCTCATCCCTGTTTCATGTTTTGTTACGCGACACCCATAAACCTCAGTGTACTACGGTTAAGATTTTATGTAATGGCCTCCAAATAAAACCTGAAATGTGTGACCTGCATATATATTGTATAATAAGTTCCTTTTACACTAATACCCTTAAAAACAATGCGGCCAACTAGAACCACAAGTCATCTTTTTAGTAAACAAACTCCACCTGGTTATAATTTAATCTTAGCTGTTGGGTTTAGTGAGCAAAGAGCATAATGAAGACCAAGAAACACAAAAGGCAGGTCAGGGAGAAAGTTGTGTAGAAGTTAGATTATAAAGCAATTTTTCAGTTTATCTTCTGAAAATGTAAACAGTAGCTCTGGAGGAGCTGCAGAGATTCACACCTGAAGTGGGGGAATCTGTTCACTAAACTACCATCAGTCTGTTAAAAAGGAACAAGCCTGAAGAACATGTATTGAAAGTTTGATAAAAGTCATGTAGGGGGGGCACAGGTGTAGCAGAGAGTAGGGCAGATGATCACCTTTGACCTGAACAGCAACTAAACGATACAATGTAACAGTTTCGGTCAAACCATACTGTGTTAGTGTGGCTTAGTCAAAGTCCAGACCTAAATCAAATTGAGAACCTATGGTATGAATTGCTGGTCAAAGATGTCCCCCTTTCAGTTTGACCAAGCTTAAGCTATTTTATAATAAATACGATTCTTCGTCTGCATATTTGCAAAACTGGCAAAAATATACCACAACAGATTTTCAGCTGTAACGGGGGAATCTACAGAGTTTTGCATAAAAGTGTCAGGAAATAATTTCTGTTTAGTTTTTGTCAAGGATTTTTTTTTGAAAATCACATATGCAGTTAACTTCATTTATATTATGCACTACTTTTTGTTCGTCTCTCAGAAGAAAAAAAAAATGTCCCAATAAGTCACACGTGTAACATGGCAAACGTGGAAAGGTCCAAAGGGTGTGAATACTTTAGCAAGGAGCTGCACACTTTGCTAAATATAAAACTACCGAATCAACACACAAAGATTTGTAATACGAGCTAAAATTTAAGGCAGTGTAAGCGAAACCCCTGTTTATAATGAAAATATTAGATATGGTGAGGAATCTGTTCAACAAATACTATGTGCCTATGTTGAGTCACCGCTTGGCACAGGTTGAATAAACCACACTCGCATCATTGTTAATTAGCAGCAGTAATGCTTTATCCATACTCTTGCTTTGAAGGCGAACCAGATGGTTTAAAAAAAAAATAAAATGTCTGTGCAGCACAAGAGCAGCGTTCAGGAGGAGGTGGCGGGGGGCTTGGGGCGCACGGCGGTGGTGAGCGGAGGTTGGCAGGAGAGTTGAGCAGAAAGGGCTGGAATCTGTTGCGTCGATGATCTAACGGCTGTTGTTTCATCTCGGAACAAGTGGGCACTGACAGTTCAGGGAGAAGGTGATTTATAGACCGCAGTCACTGTCATGGGGCATCAGAACTGCCTGGCAATTCAAGGAGGTGGAGGGGAAGGAGTTCATTTCATCACTGATTTAGTCGTTTTGTGTCTTTCTAATTCTATGTAATTGATGAAGGTAATCCAGGGGGAATCTGAGATGTCGGAATGATTTAAAAAAGCTTTTAGCAAAATTTGCTCCCATAATTGCAAAGGTTTTTTTTTTTTTTTTGTGGAGTTTTATTTGTAGCTGATAATCTTCTTGCAGCAGTGATGATGAACATAAACTCATACAGACGCATAAAAAATTATGTCTCAGAAAGACGAGGAGAGCAGGTTCTCGTGCCAAAAGTAGTGCAGCAACCCACAGACCCCTCATAAAAGAGACTGATGAGACTGAAACAGCATAAATGCACAAGGAGGATGATGCCAAGTACACCAGACACATGCTCGCTCCTTTTAGTATCATTTTTCAGAGCAAAATACAATCTCTGCTTTCAGCACAACAAGGTGTATATTAAGGAAAGGGCATGTATCTGCAATTAAGCCCACAGTTATTCATATATTTGAATGAGATTTAAGATTATTTCTATTCAAGCCTATATTTTGAATAGATATAAAAGATAACAGGCAATGAAACTTTAGAAAAAAATTGTTCCTATTTAGAATCTCCCAAATAATTTGCCTTTTTTTTCCCTCTCCATCTCTGATTGGCTCGGATCTGTAATGGGCAGGTCAAATCCTGCAAAAATCAGTTTCTGTTTCCTATTGAATAAATGCAGAAGAACTCTAAACATTTTCACTCTATGAAAGCATCAATACTTTTATCCACCTTTTCTGAGCGCAGTAAAAATCAAATAGAGGTTTTACACAAGTGGAGCTAATCTAGCAGTTCATTTTCTGCTGAATTCAAAAGTACAAGCTCTATCAAATAACTTGCAGCACATAGTTTCTCCTTTTTTGTGTGTTGCAGTCCCTAAAAATCAGATGAATTTAAAAACAGCGTGTCAGACTTGTGCAAAAAGAGTGAGGAGACAGTGAGCAGGCAACTACCATGTGGCTAAAAACAACCAGCAAAAATGCATTTTCCTTCTGTGCTACATTTTCATTGGTAATGATTTACTGGTTTCAAATTGTTACTTTTAAAATATTTATGTCCTCTGCCAGTCTTTACGAACAACAGCATATAAACTTTGTTTTTCTCTACCTGAGTCGTTTTAATTTCTTTGCTCTATTGATTCATTTACAAAACTGAAGATCTAAATTTTTGAAAAGGCATTTTTCTAGATGTTAGTATTTGATATTTGCAATTTAAATGAGCATTTGGTTGATAGTTTCATAGCTCCTGTACTCTTATAATTTCTTACCTTTATTTCATGTTTTCAGCATATTTTTTGGGCCTCCATTTTATTTTAGAAACGTGTTTTAACTTTGTGAAACACACTGATAATATCTCTGACGAGTTTATTTAAATAAATTAGCTGCTTGATCGTAAATAGCAGAGCAGTTTGCCAGCATGCTGCACTAATGCTGCAACGTTTCTGCTCTGTTTTAAATAGATTTGTTAATAACTTGATTTGTAATGCATTTTAAAAGCTTGTTTAAAGGAAAAGCTGCCTTCATAGACTTACAGTTTTGATTTGAATGCTGTAATCGTTATTTGTTAGTCATAATGGAGTGTATCTGACGACGGCAGGGAGCTTCAGCATCCAATCCAATCTCTTTCACCATTCACATCATGAACAATTAGAAGATTGTTAGGAAAACCTGATTAACTTCATCTAAAACATAATGTGCACGTCCTGTAACGCAGCTTTGCAAGGTCGGAACATGAAAAACGTACAGAAATCAGAAAGTGAAGTTTTCTCAGGGACTTTCATACAAACATTTAAAGATACCCTAAAACTCTAATTACTGCATTTTTTTTTTTTATCAATTCAGTCAGCTTATATAAAAATAGAATAGTTGGCTGTCGTACAGCGACCACTGTGAGGATGAGGCTGCACTGGCTGTTTTAATTTCCCCAACATAGCAGAACTGTGGAGACTGATGGTGGATTTGTACAACACATGAGCTACAGGAAAGCCCAGAGCTGTTGTGCCATATGGTGGACCGCTCCATGTGGGTTGATGGGGAGATGTAAGAGGGGGGTGGGGGAGTACTCTAAGGTAAGCTTTTACATGTCTGGTCAAAGAAGTTGTGGATTAAATTATGGCTGCACCAGTGCAGCTTTACAGCATGTAGGAACGTAGTCACAGCTAAAATATGCCATAAAAGAGCTTTTTGTCGCAATAAAATCCTCTTCATTATAGGTATTTTGCAGATTCCATCCAAATGTTTTGAGCCACTCAAGGGGCGCGGGAAAGATTAAACTGATTTGACGGGTAATAAATCTCGCTGAGGACAGGCTGCTGGTCTGTGCCAGTTTGCGCCGATTTGAACCGTCGTCAGAGAAGTCCAAAGAGAGTGTCAGCTCCTATGAAACCACAACCGCAAGTTCTGCATTGAAAGGAGAAGCAAGAATGCACAGAGTGAAGGGGAGAGTGGGGAGGAGACAGATATTGCCCGACATACTAAGCATTACCATAATTGGCTTTTCTACATGATAGGACAGAGGAAATAATAATGTCATTTTATTTACAGCCTTCTCCCCGCCCGAACACGCACACACTCATGCACACCGCGCAGGTCAATGACACACACTGATCAGGCCTGTCCAAAGCCATCAGAGGTGAGTGGCAGGGAATGGAGGGACCGGTGACAAAGCGAAACGGTAGAGAGAAATAAGACTGCCACGCCGGAGCTGCCGCTTTGAAGGGCCGCTAAACGCTGTGAGGGAGCCTCGCCGGCCGCCCCGCCGCAGATGCAAGCGCTCGGCACGCGGGGTAAATCAGCAGGGTGAAGGCTGCTGGAATTGGACATTAGCACTGCAAATGAGAGCCGGGATTGCCCTCTTCTCTGAGACAACATGAATAAATGAGAAAGGCTTAAAGGGGGGGAAGCGTGTGTGTTGTGTGAGTGTGTATACCGAAGAGAAAAGAGAGGGAAAAGAAGCCGGGTTGAAGTTGTCAGGGCCACGTCATGGTCAGGTTACCCTGTATCTTGAAATAAGGCAGATGTCCGTAATGAACGTTGAGCTCAATAAACTGAAATGTGGCAGTTTTCAACTTGAAGGACGTAGATCAGACACTCAAGTACTTTGCACAAGTTTAAGCGCATCCTAAGCATTGGAGTGCTTAAGTGAAAGGAAAGCAAATATGTGGTGCAAGTTGTCTTTCCTGTCATTATATTGCTTTATTGACATTTTCTACCTGCAACGAGCCTTAGGACTCTCACAATATAATAACCTTGTATTAGTACAGCAGCTGTGCAAAGATTTACTAAGAGAACTGATATTGTGATCTAATTTTATTTAAAACACAAAAGCAGTTGTTGATACTGGTGCTAGAAAATATTAGTTCCTCCGGGTGTTTGCTACTTTCTGCTGCCGCTAGTCTGGTGGAGTTGAGTGGGAGAGGGGTGGGCTTTGGCGTGGGGGCTTGGCTGGGGGAACCGAAGCTCCAGGACAGAGCTTTGGGTAAGTTGGTGGCGCATTGCATGACTGGGCGTTGAAGCAACCCTGAACGGCTGCCATTGGAGATTCAAGGATTCCTCAAAACATGCATGAATGAGTCAAAGCAACATTCCGGATTTGTGTTTGATGAGGGAATGATGTTATAGCATAATATAAATCTTAAAAAAGTCAATACCATCCCCCTGCAAATCTTAAATAAAATATAGAACTAAGTTTTAGTTCATATTAACCCTTCCTGTCCTGCTCTTTGGAAGGTAATGCATCTTCAACACGCTGATATTGTTGGGTTTGTTGTCAATCAGCTGCTGCTGCTTCTTCTTTAGCAAACATGATGCTGGTATCTTTTCTACTCATTTTAAATTTCTGTTGCTTTAGTAAAAGTTTAGTATCCACATCAATACTGTCTTTGTTTCAGCAATATTTCCAAGTAACAAAATGTAAGGGAAAAGTGCAGTAACTCTCTTACACCCGACAGACTGGCAACTCTGGGCAAGGGCGAAGGTCTGCGCTCTGTCCCTGTTCTCCAAGCAGCTAGAGAATATCACTCTGATTCTTTCTTTTAGCAACTTATTAAACAGATCTTCAATAGCAGAACCGTGACGACAAAAACCTGCAGCATTTCTGAAATGGTATGTAGGTAAAACTCTGGGATGCCTTGATACAGAAAACAGAACCGTAGCTAGTTCCACTTTAACAGGCAATATAACGCCATATACAAAAGCAGTCCTGACTAAATAAACATATAATAAGTCAAATTTAACAGATTTTTTTTTTATTTTTTATTTTTTTTACAGATCAAAACTATATTGGATAGTGCTGTAGTTTAAATCAAGGGCTTGAGGATATTTTTTTTTTATTTTACCCGGTATGGTGAGAGCAAATTTGCTTTACAGGAGAGATTAAAACTGTCCTCGTTACATCTCTGGGATCTCAATAAGTCCTCACTTCACTCTTTCTAGTATTTTGTTTCTGCTTTTCATGCATGAAATTTTTACATGCTTTTTTAAAAGCAATAGGCCCGACAGATCTTTTCCTCTGGCGAGGAATGCAGTTTTAGGGAAGAAGGCCTGATAGTTTGCATGTACATGTGTGCATATGTCACTGTGGCTGGGGGGGGGGCTAGAGGGAGGAGCTGTCCTACTGTGGTGTCACCTGTCTGCAGCAGGAAATCCTGGACTCTCTGGGCACAACAATAGTGACAGGCTCCTCTCCAGACACAGATGGCTTCGCTTTCTTCCCCCTCGCCCCCCACCAGCCACATTGCAGCTCTGCTTGCACCTGACACACTGTGACACCTAGAATACACACAAACACGTGCAACGCGCACCCACAACTGATCGACCACACCTGTGGTGGCATGCTCTTAGAAACTTGAACTTGCACTGAGAAGATGTAATTATTGCCACCATTTTACGATTCTTTATGCTTTTGAGCAGTTAAACTTGATGCCGTTTGATTTCTTTATGTCAGATACACTCAGACACACACACACACACACACGCACACACACCTCACGTTCGTAAGCCTAAACACATCTTTCTTTCTCTCTTTTCAGAACTTCACTTTCGCCTATCCTCCCTGACAGCACAAAGTGGGCTTACGTTTTTGACTGACAACCACAACAGACACTTTTCTCCCCCCCGTCCTTCCCCTCCAGCCTCCTGTTTTAATCCCCTCCCCATCCCGCTCTCCCTCCTTCTCCCTGCTTCCTCTTTTGTTCTGAGTGACGCTCGAAAGCCGCCGTGTCAGCATCTTTTCCATCTCTGATTGCCTTATTAGCCGGCGGTGGCACCCGCAGCTTTTCTGACACAGATGGTGAAGGAAGAGGAGGAGGCTCGAGCAGGGGTGAAAAGGGAGAAAAGAAAAAAGAAAAAAAAATGGCTGACTTGTGTTTGTTGTTGTTACTTTCTCCCCCTCTTCCTTCCCTCCCATCGCTTTTCTGGCTTGTTTGTGTGGACACTGACACCTTGGGCTGACACTTACATACCTCTGACACTGATGCCTGTCAGGGTAACATACAGAGGATGGCAGGGGAAAAAGTAGACTTTAATGTTGGTGTGCTGGTCGGGGTGTGTGTGTGTTTGTACTGCTGTCAGGTTTCTCCCACTGTTTTGTCTTTACTCTCCCCCTTTGACTTTGCATCAATTTCAATACAGCGGGTTGCATGTTGATGAGGGAGCAGGAGGCGAGTCCAAAGAGTCACAACTGCTTAGCAAAATGTGAAAAGATCGGAATAACAGATTACATTTTGTAATCAATTCTCACAATGTGTAACAAAGGGGCAATGCAAGTACATGAGAGTAGCAACATTTATACCATTTAAGTGGTTTAAAGTGCTTTTGAGGTAAAGAGAGGAGTATAGGTAAAATGCACTAAAAACAGCATTAAGTTAAAATATGTTTCCTCTCAGGTTTAGTTCTTGTCCTGTAAACACTGACTGTACTGTGATCCATTGAGCTGGTGGTGTTTATAACTTTGACAACATCCTTTTTGATAAGCTGATTGAAGTAAAAGTAAGAAGTAAGATAATTGAAGTAAAACATTAGATCATTTTCCTGTGTCCCTTTTGGCAGGAAGTCCCTCCTTCTGGTTAGCATAGTAGTCAACTTAAGTAGTTACAGAGTAATTGAATGTTTTAAAATTAATCCTCACTCCATAAATACGTCCAGGTTTCTTGCCTGCTTTGGCTTTGAACCTCTTTGAGTTTAGTTACGCGCTGATGTCTAATTTTGCTCTGTTGGAATCAAAAACGATGTATACGGTTTTTTTAATGTGAAGGTGTGTCAGTAGTGCATGTAAGCAATGTTATACTCTACAACCTGAGCAAGGGGGAACATATAAGTGTTATATGGAATGAAAGTGGTCCAAGGATGCAGCCTATAGGAATCCACCTTGTCATCTCTGTTTGTTCCAACATGTAATGGCCAAATTTAGCACAGTGTTTGGTGTTTGCCAGATGAGATCCCAACTAATTTACTACTGTATAACACCAACCCATTTTCAAGTTGATCAATCAGTATGTCAAACATGGGTGCTGTGGTGGCACGGGGGCAAAGCACGACCCACATATTGAGGCCTTGGTCCTCGTGGCGGCGGTCGCACATTCAATTCCCGGCCTGGCGACATTTGCCGCATGTCACCCCCCTCTCTGATTACCCTGTTTCCTGTCGAACTACTTTCAAATAAAGGCCACAAGAGCAAACAAAACCTTTAAACAATAAATAAATATGTCAAACGTAGCCTAGAGATTCAACACCACCAAAACAGAAGCCCTATAACGATACAATATACCTTTGTGCGATAAATTTCTCTAGATTTTTGTGAACTCAAGAACTTTTGAAAGTGTTTGTAGCAATTTAAAATAATTATTGCCTTTGTGTTTACATTTAACTATGTATGTGTTTGTAAAAGTACATTTGCTCTTCCAGTTTAGTGAGATCATAAAATTACAAAAATAGAGAAACGATGAAATATGACATTTGCCAACATTTGCCGTTCCTGTTGAAGGACTCTTCTGAAGACACACAGGCATACACCAGGTGTAGCCATCACTGTTCAGACATAGCAGCAATTATCATAGCAGACATACACTGTAATTTTGAAGAAGAAAGTGGTATTGATGTTCTTTTTTCCCTTACACACACACAGCCAGATGTAAGACCTAAAGCTTATTTCACAGAAGTTAGAGCACCTAGCAAACATCAGGCATTATGTCCATTCTGATCATAGGATAGAGAGCTACAAGCAGTCTGAAGGTGACAACATATCCGTCACCTCACTTGAGACTGATTCTGGCACTTTAGACAAGCATCTAATCAGGGATGGGTAAAGAAACCTTGGCATTTGTAACCCTCTTCGTTTTGCCATCTGTGGATTGAGCTTCACTGCGAGCATCATCCTTCATTTGGTAGAAGAAAAAAAAAATGTAACCTAGGTCATCACAAACATATTTTAACACAGCTATATTTGTAAAATGTATAGGCATTTGCTTTCATAAAATGATATAACTTGGCAGTCTGAGCACACAGGGAGCAGAGGCAGTAACAACATGTCTTCTCATGTCCACTGGCCGTTTCCTAACATCACGCTGGGAGGACTTCCACAGCTGATGCCAAGTCGACTCCAGCCAAGCGTGGCTTGGCAAGACTGATACTGCTGGCATTTTGTTCCACTATTCCTAACTTGTTAATACATAGCATGAAGAAATTTCAGCAAATAAAGGGAAGTCAAGAACATACTATGAACAGAAAACATATAGACCGCCCAGCGATATGTTGTTTTACCGTTTTCATTCCTTGTGCGATTGTATAATCAAGGTTTCATATATTAAAAATAAAGCAATATGCCTGCTTAAAATCCACAGTAAAAAACCCTCATGAGTCAATGACAAATTTTCTTTAAAGTAGAACAATTATGTTATTTGCTTTTTTGAATAAACAGAAGAATGTTATTGCACTCCTTTACTCAGACAAATTTAATAACTAAAACATAATTTAAAAAAAATATTTTGTTCATAATGTTTTAGTTATAGAGAGGAGTGAAGAGGGTTAAAGGTCATTGTCAAGTTGTGGATGTTTGCCACTTTATTATCACAAACCTTTTTCGATTTTAGGATTATTGCCTCCACCACCCTCTCAGGGTGTTCTTGTCAAAAATATTAGCATCTAATATCCTTCTTCCTTCTTATTTGTCTTGCAGCTTATGGACCAGAGGATGAGTTTAAAACAGGGAAAACTGATGAAGAAGAGCACCTCCTGGACGATGGCCTTTCCCTCGATGGTCAAGATGCAGAGTTTCTCTTTAATGACGACGAGGAGCCGAGAGAGCATTATAGCTGCCAGAACTCTCCACTTAGCAATGGCACTAACCAAGATGCTGGATATGCTTCGCCACTCAGTACCACCAGTGACCAACTGGTGGACCTTAAGACCACTGCTTCCTCCTCCAGCGATCAGGAAAAGCTAGAGGAAAAGCTTGGTGAAGGTACTGAGTCGATAAATGGCCTCTCTCTCCAGGACAGTCTGACAAAAATGAAAGCCGTCTATGCAAACTTGATTTCAGATGCCTCCTGGTCCAGTATTGCCCTGGACATGCTTAAAAGTAAACAAGGGAACAATTTGGCAGCTAGCAATGGGAGTGGTAGCAGCTACAAAGGCAGCAATGGGTTCCTGAATAGTCACAGTTCTAGCAACAGCCATGCGAAGAGCAGATGTAGCGACACCCCAGTCACCACTCACTTAAACAGCAGCAGCACAACCGCAAAAACAGTATCGAGCAACAGCAACACTGGCATCAGCTCTGCAAGCACTGGAGGATTAGCATACGACTGGCATCAGGCAGCTTTGGCTAAAACTCTTCAGCAAAATCCGTACCAACTTCTCCCTGAGCCAAGCCTCTTCAGCACCGTGCAGCTTTACAGGCAGAACAACAAACTGTATGGGCCGGTTTTTACTGGAGCCAGCAAATTTCGGTGTAAGGACTGTAGTGCCGCCTATGACACCTTAGTTGGTCTGACTGTGCACATGAACGAGACCGGCCACTACCGCGATGACAACAAGGATCCAGAGGATGATCGGAGCAAGAAGTGGTCCAAGCCACGCAAGCGTTCTTTGTTGGAGATGGAAGGCAAAGAAGATGCCCAGAAAGTTCTTAAATGCATGTACTGTGGCCACTCTTTTGAATCCTTGCAAGATCTTAGTGTTCACATGATAAAAACAAAACACTATCAGAAAGTGCCTCTAAAAGAACCAATGCCAGCCCTTACCTCGAAACTGGTGCCCCCGACCAAAAAAAGAGCATTTCAGGACCTGATGTCTCCAAGCTCACCAGAGTCTGTGTCTTCGGGTATATTCCTAGGAGACTCTCCAAAAGACCAAAAAGCAGCTAATCCCTACGTCACTCCTAACAATCGATATGGCTACCAAAATGGTGCCAGTTATACCTGGCAGTTTGAGGCACGAAAGGCACAAATTCTCAAATGCATGGAATGTGGAAGCTCCCACGACACACTACAACAGTTGACAGCCCACATGATGGTCACAGGACACTTTCTGAAAGTTACAAATTCAGCCTCTAAAAAAGGCAAGCAGTTAGTTTTGGATCCTGTTATCGAGGAGAAAATTCAGTCAATTCCTTTGCCTCCTACCACGAAACGTCTCCCGGCACCCAACGGTAAGCCACAGCCGGACTCCCCGTTGCAGCCCTGCAGCCCGGAAGACAGAAGTGAAGAAAAGAGAGATGACGAGACAGAGGAAGAGAAGTTTGAAGTGAGAGAACCTGAGAAAAAAATTAAAGAGGAAAAAGAAGACCCTACTGAGAAGCCTGAGAAGCCTGTAAAGACCCGATCTTATCAGTATCTTACTGAAGAGGACTTGGAGGAAACACCTAAGGGTGGCTTAGACATATTAAAGTCTTTGGAAAATACAGTCTCAAGTGCAATCAGCAAGGCCCAAACTGGAGCACCAACATGGGGCGGATACCCCAGCATTCACGCTGCTTATCAGCTCCATGGATCCCTGAAGTCTAATTTGCCCTCTTGTGCATCAGTTCAACCTCTGTTCAGTAGTTCCAGTTTGAAGGTGATGTCCTCCGACATGGGTTCTCTGATCCATTCACCAAATAGCCCCTCTCCACCTCTTAGCCACAAAAGCAATGTGTTGGCTATGGAGGAGCTGGTGGAAAAAGTGACAAGGAGTGGTTCCACCAATGACGGAAAAGAAGACAAACCGTGTGAGAGTAAGTGCATGTCTGCAAAGTCACCACTGCAAAATCCCAAGGCCAGTGCAGAAGCTCTGTCAAAAGTAATGCAAAGCTCTACAGTTGAAATCCCTATTGATCTAAAAGGTAAAGAAGAGCTACCTGAGCCCAAAACAGAAGTAAAGATCAAAACTGGGCATGACTCACCACAAAAAACAGGTAGCAATGGCTGCAGTAGCCTCAGCATTATCACCGATCACTTGTCTGAGCAACCTCTCATCAGCCCTCTCAGTGCTTTGCAGTCTGTCATGAACAACCACTTGGGGAAAGCTACAAAAGTTCCCAGACCCTCTGTGGACCCATTTGCAATGCTTTATAAGATGAGCAGTTACGCCCAGAGTAAGCAAGCAGAGCCGGCGAGTCAACATCGTAACGATGAATATGATCAGCCCATTGACTTGACAAAATCCAAAAGCAGCAGCAATATCAGTTCAGCTAAAGCTAGTCCTACAACACCAAACAATAGTAACACAAATAGTGTCAAAGCAGCTTTTAGAAATTTCTCATCGTCATCATCATCATCTCCGCCTCTTCGAGAAAATGCTTTGATGGATATTTCAGACATGGTTAAAAATCTCACAGGCCGTTTGACACCAAAGTCTACTACGCCGTCCTCCGTCTCGGAAAAATCCGACATGGATGGCTTTACTTTTGACGACAGCATGGAGGAGCTGTCTCCTATCCAAAGAAGGAAAGGCCGACAGTCGAACTGGAATCCCCAGCACCTCCTGATTCTTCAGGCTCAGTTTGCTTCTAGTCTTCGAGAGACACCTGAGGGAAAGTTCATAATTAGTGACTTGGGACCCCAAGAGAGAGTCCACATCTGTAAATTCACTGGTCTTTCCATGACCACTATCTCACATTGGCTGGCCAATGTAAAATACCAGTTAAAGAGGACAGGCGGAACAAAATTCCTCAAAAACATTGATTCCGGCCAACCTCTGTTTTTGTGTAGTGACTGTGCTTCCCAGTTCAGGACTCCCTCGTCCTACATTAACCATTTGGAGTCCCACCTGGGATTCACCCTAAAGGACCTCTCCAAGCTTTCCGTAGACTTACTTGAGCAGCAGGCAGTGAGCAGAATTGAGGACAAGACGTTTACGTCCTCTGGACTTACTGAAGATGACTCTGGCTCAGCATATCAGTGTAAACTGTGCAACCGGACATTTGTGAGTAAACATGCAATCAAATTGCACCTTTGTAAAACGCACGGAAAGTCGCCGGAGGACCATCTCATCTTTGTGAAAGAACTTGAAAAGTTAGATAAACAGTGAAATCAGTGATAATTTGACAGATTTCTGTTGCACTAAATCTCCCAAGTCTCGATCTGTCAACACAGATAGTGCCACAACTCTTAACACAAACATGAGGTTTCATACCTCATATTCTAGTTCTAATCATTTGGTATGTTTTGAATTAATAGCGCTTTCAGTGAAGCAGCTCAAAAAAAAAAAAAACAGATTGTAAAGGTTCTATTTTCACTGACACGACTCTACAGATTGGTGCAACAAACATGGCACTATACAGTCATTGAGTGATTGTTGCTTCATCAATGCACTGCATTTTATCTGAGCCTTTCACAGCCGTCTGTTGTTTTGAAACTGACCCATGCTCTTGTGTTCATCACTGTTTCTGAAGAATTGTTTTTGAATGAATATATTTCACCATTACTTGCATATTATTTATGAAGCTGTGCATGTTTTCATGTAAAGCATTGGGTACAGTAAGTCTGGTTGCATCTTATTCAGAATGACTTGACTGATGTCCCTGTTGAACAAAGTTTGGGGAAAAAGATACTTGTCTAAAGTTGGATGGTATTCTAAAATGTTTCTGCACTTTCAGTGAGTGTGAACCAATGAAGAAAAATTTGATGGAAAATAAAAAAAAAAAAAAGATCAAGTTTGGTTTTTAAGGCCCTTAATCACACTGTATTATTGTTTGCCATTATACCACAGATATATTACAAATGCCTGTTTTTCCTCAATTAAAAAAATATTTTAATGTTCTCTTTTTAACATGTACAGTACTTACTAAGTAGTCCGCCAATTTATCATGAAGGAGCTAAGCTTGTAAAGTTAACGAAGTTGAAAATTTAATGTGTAAATAATCAAAAAAAAAAATGTATGTTGGCATATCTTGCTACTTACAAGTTCAGTATTATTTGTACTGTGTGCATTTTTACAGTGTTATTTTCTAGACCAGTTCAGGGGTGTGGGTGTAAAGCTACGGAATATTGTTGGACCAAAAATGTCCATTTTTTTCAGTGAATTGTTGGTCGCTCAACGTGGTTTATATAAAATGAAGTTAACGGCATCTGATGTGATGTCCATGACTGTACATAAGCTTGAAAAAAAAGAAATTTGCTCTCAAAACTCCCAGGTTTTTTTTGTCATGACCAGTTATTCTAAATGGCATCCTTTTATCCTTAGTTGTAAAATAAACATCATGTCCTGGAATAAACTACAGTGTGCTGTGATTCTTAAAATGATGTGACAATCAAATAAATGGCCAAAGTCAATTGGTGGCCCACAGTCTATCATCTACTTTCATCTCACCGTCTCTAACAATTTCGTCTGTCACACGAACACGTTAAAATGCCTTGTTAAGGATCCATTGTTCCTCCTACGCAAATGCCTAAACTATCTAAGCCGTGCCTCCACAATTTTACCTCCAAAACAATTTACTCTAGGTTTTAAACCTGTCAGGTTTTGTCGCTTTCAATGCAAAATCTCAACAGCTTCTCAGTCCAGCACAGACGGTCTGCATTCGGTTTTCAGACGTTCATTCCTCATCAAGCCGCAGGATACCTCCGACTTTCCAAGGTCGCTTACCTGTGCTCCATACTGCAGCTACCAATCACAATGTCATCTGTCAACCTGATGCAATGCCACAAACACTTTGAATCCATCTCATCAACTTTATCTGCAACAACTTTACACATCCACCTTGTTGAGGATGTGTTTCAGGACATGCCTTCTCTCTTCTCTTAATTTGATATCTTCTTACTGGGTATGAGTAAATTGTCTGTATCAAGGCATACCCACGCTTAAAAAAGTTACATTTTCAAAATGTTCTATAATAAAATTAGTTTAAAGTACATTTAGTAAGATGTTAGTGAATGCCAGTCTGACTTGAGCTTTTTGTTAATATTTTTTTAATCATGTTAAAACTAAAGTTGAGTTAGGTGATATGCTTAGCTGGAATAGTAAATTTCAAAAATCCATTTATTTGCTGTTAACTTACCTGTTCTTCATCGATCTATGTTTTCAGCAACAAATAAAACATCCTAATTTCTTTTTTTTTTAAATATGTTGGGGAAACTCGCAGAGAGCTTTAAATAATAACTATTCTGCTTCCACAATGAGGCTGTTTGGCTACATATGACAGGAAAATACGTTCATGCTTTTAAAGCTAAAAACCTCCGGTGTCTTTTCCTTATTCATTTATTTCTATGTTGCCCTGTAAACTGCAGAAGTACAAAACGTTCTACCTTTAAACAAATGACTCTAAATTCAGCAGATTTTCGCTAAATAATTTTCTTAAGCTGTTATAAAAACTATAACTGTTATAAAAATGAATATTAAATTTTGTAAAATGACCCAGCATGTCAGCTGTTAGCTTTACTTTTTCTGAGTGGCTGATGTAGAATTTTTTTTTCCACAAATATGAGAAAAAAAATATTTTTGCACAGTCAGGTGTTCACAAAAAGGGTGACCAATTTTAAACAGGTAGGCTTACATCAAACAAAATGACATGGAATTAATGCCATGAACAAAACTGCAGTAATCAGTTATATTACTTTATTCCTGCAATATAATAACTGATTTGTGTAATTTTGCATTATTATGATACTCGTAATAGTCATACTTGTCCAACAGATATATATTAAGTTTTAAAATGTTGCAAAAATTGTACCACAATAAATACGACTCTTCTATTTGATACTTTCTAGTTATAAAAGTAACATAAAATGTAAACAGTGATTTTTATTTTATTTCTTCAAAACACCATCTGAACTAAAAACGTTTAGTGTTCTAAATCATAATGAACATTTCCTTTTTTTGTATTCTTTACCTGTATTTTCTAAAAGATCTTATTTTTCAAGTTGTTAACCCGCGAGAGTTCAGCTCGACGGTCGAGAAAAGGCGGTGGCTCCTTTCACCAGTATGACTGGTGTGACTCTTATTCAGTTTTTAAAAATGTGAGCTTTTTAAAATTTAAGCTGGTGTGAGGCATTTAAAATTCAAGCATAATCCCCCATCAGAAGGATAAGAATAAAACGTTTTTTTTGTTTGTTTTTTTTTAAAAATGCCAGTTTTGACTTTATAGTAATACACAGGGCTGAGCTTTATAGTTCAGCTAGTAGCTGATAAAAGAGGCCATGACATGTCTCCACTGAAGGTATTTAAGTCGACATGCTCCCACCCCACGCAGCTCTTAAACACTAGCCTGAGGCATTTCTCTCAAGAAACAATGAAGTTCTAGTGCCTTGCAGCATGCTTGTTGTGTCTGGGTGGCATGGGAAGCTGCAGCAAGACGTACATAACAATGTATTGCTCATGTACGACACGCGGGAAGTTAACTCATGTCAAACGACAACTAAATAAACCGATGGCTTCTAGATGAGGTAGATATCTGCATAAAAACATCAGATTGAAGGAACGACTTCCAGCCCTCATTCGCATAGACTTTTTTTTTTTTTTTTTTTACAATATGACTTCAAATAGTAGTAGCAAACTTAAATCTTTGTCTAACGACCTTCCAAACATTTTTTATGGAAATAAATAAATAAATACATTTTCTCCAATACACCCAAATAAAATCTAGTGCAACCAAATGACCTCATTGGTCACCTGTTTAATAGAGTCTTGGAACAACACTTGATTTTCAATACAAGAATTCAATAATTTATTTTTTGTTAACTTCAAATTTCTGTTTCTGTTACAGGCAATGTCTGGTCAGGGACATTTCTTTGTTAGAAACATGTAAATGAGTAATACTATAATAAAGTACTGACTGGCTGAACACTTTTAGAATCTATTTGTAAAAAAAAAAAAAAAAAAAAAGAATATCTCAAAATGTACCACTATTCCCCCATCTCACAATTACAAGCCACTTTTTCTTGGTTCATCACTTGCAATCCCAATAAAATACATAGTTTTATGGCTATAAAGTGATTGAGATTCCTGATTATGATTGCTTCTGCAATGTGCTTTATACTTCATCTACATAACTTTGCTTTGGCATGACCCAACGTGTTGGAAAAACAGTCAAAATGGCTCCTACTTCTACCAAACTGGGTAAAAACTGGATTTCATTGCACTGAGACAGTATGTTACATTGGTGTATATCTCCAAAACTCTGCAAAGTCCTATACCTCCAAAATCAAACATCAAAGTTAATTTTAAACCTTGCAATAACAACTGACAAAAGAATTACATTCCAAGGTCTTTGTATTGATCAAGGACAGTTTTAGTAAAAGTTATAACCAATCTTGCACAGTTGACCTTGCTGTGAGATTCTCACTAATAAATTATATGAGAATGGAAAGTCGCAGCTTTTAGACATTACTCCCATGCCTCGATATGTCTCTATTAAGGTGCCTCTGTGCTACACAGAACAGCAACAGCAGTAGGAGCCACTGACGGTCAGAGATCAGTGAAATATTTAGGCATAAATTCAACATACATTTTCACATTCCCACAGCCATCAACCACACACTAAGCAGTTTTATAGATCCATTATTTTTGCATATATTAAAAGGTTACTTGCTTTTACACAGATGAACTTCAATATATATATATATATATATATATATATATACATACACACACACACACACACACACACACACCTATATATTCTCATAATTTAGTTGTCATTGCCTCCTGGCATAGTTTATGTAAAGCACTTTGTCTTTTCTTTATGGTACACAGGGAAAAAAGCTCTATAAATACAGACTGAATTAAAGATTGACAGCATACACGTTTTAATTAACAAGCTGTAAATTACCATCTGTAAAATTACAGTACAGCACAATGTTGCAATTTAGTGCAAACAATAATAATCCCACTTCTAAGAGAGAGAGAGAGATTCTCGTTGTTTTTTTAGGTGATTAGTGCAAACCTATTAAGATTTCTGGGATTGACAAAGGAAATCTGGTTTTGAGAAAAATTTTAAAATGTTGGAAATTGAGAAAATAACTATTTAATGCTGTTGATTTCATTCAATTTAGGATGGAATCTGATTAAATTGCTTAATTGCAGCTTTACAAAAATAAAATAAAAATACCACAACTAGCCGACATTTGATGAATCCTGTATCAAACTATTGATCTGATTGCTTTACACTTCAGTGTATTTCAGATGCGATTTGTGTAATTACAGTAAGGGAATCCATGCTGCAACTCCTGCACCGTTTCCACATCTGCATCAAGTCACTGCACATTTATTAGTATGTTGCAAATAAATAGCATAGGCATATTGCTTCATATGCAAGCTCTAAAACAAGTCATCTTGTCACGACAAAAAAAAAAAAAGCTCCACGTACGGCGGCATAAGACAGTCAGTCTTTTGTTTGTTCTTGCATGACTCTTGTTTGTGTTAAAAAAAATAAAAAAATAAATAACCAAAATAAATTGGCTTCGTGTCATCAGCGTTATGAGACGCACAGAGACTTACAAGACAGCGGCACAAATCTGATGTTAAAACAAAAGGCTGTTTGTGACAAGAGGCGTCACGGCGCAGCCTGTTATCCATTTATAATAATCAACGTGGAGGGTTTGGGGTTACGGTAAGCTGTCCTGGTACTGAGTACAAACATCTGTACATCCATGAAGAACGTGTCAGAGAGGAGCTCGGTGCAGACAGCACGCTGATGGCGACAGCAGGGACTCGGTGAGTTAACCTCTTCCTTTCCTGCATGCTTTTAGGACCAACGTTCTGCTGATGTATGTGGCTGAACAAACACACGTAACACAAGGAAGAGGAAAAATTCCTGTGTGAGTAAGCAGCTAGTAGAGCCATGTAGTAATTGTTTTATTGTCGAACTAGACACAGGAATGATGATGTGAAAAAATATATGTATATTTATATTTTTTGATGCAAGTAAAGTTTTTCTGTTGAGATTTTTGCAAAGCTTTGACCTGCTTGTTCTGATTTTGTTTAAAGGGCAGTATTGTGTATTTTTGAGGCATAAGTAATTCTTACTTGTAGTTCTAAAAATGAAAATGTAAAAGAAATCTGCCTTTGTTCTCCTGTTTGTGAAACTCCGCCTTTAACACATCATCATTTCCGTTACGTCGTTTACAGCCGTCCTAAGGCGCGCTGGACTGAGGAGTAGTTCATCCGATGAGCTCGTCAGACTGGTAGCTCCATAAGGTGATGCTAATTGCTGCTGGCTAGTCTGGAGGAGGTGCGCGCTGTGAAGCGGAAGCTCGGCTTGGAACTGGCGCTCAAAGGCGGGGCTTTGTGGAAATGGAAATGCATTCGTCCCTGAATGGCTGCCACAGGAGATTGAATAATTTCTAAAACATGGATGAAAGAATCAAAGCAACACTCCAGGTACATTGGGATGATGGGATATGGAATTATAAAATAAGGCTAAAAAAAAAATGCGATTTTACATAATAGACACATTTACACTGCAGTTTGTCTGTGAGAGCTAAAATTGACAGCATAAAAATGAAACTGTGACTATAAAAACCAGGCTAGAGTTTGCCAGGGAGACAAAGAGAAAGACCAGTAATGCTATTTGGACAGATTGGACTAAAATATGATTATTTGGACACCAGAACGTAGCATCTGTTTGGCATAAAGCAGCAGTGTCCAAGGGCCGGTATCCTGCATGTTTTAGTAACAACCTCCACAGCATATCAATGTCCTGCAGGCGCCTGTTGACGAGCCATCATTTGATCCAGGTGTGTTGAACCAAGGAGCGAATTGAAACATGTATGATACGGAAGAGATTTATTTTATTAACAAGATTTGGGTCACGTTCAAAGTATGTTGTCTCGTTAAGAATTTGACTTATTGCTATTTTATTTATTTATTTTTTTTTTTGCACACATTTCCAACTATTAAAAAAAGCACAGCTGTGGCAACTGTCTTTGGCACCTATTTGGTCCTGCAGTCGTCTTTCCAGTTCCTTGCGGTTCATTCTCTTGAATGTTATTGTCGAACATGTTAAAATGTTTCACCTCCTTGTGCAAATCCAACTTATCATTTCATCACAAATGAGCACGTACAGAAGTCGAGGTGTCGATCAGAGCCGAAATAAATCTGCACAGAGGTGTCAGACTAATTTCTTCCCGCCGCACTCATCCTGACAGTGAGACAATGTAGCACCTCAAGTTATAACTTTAAAAAAAAAAGAAGAAGAAGAAGAACTCAGTGACAGTTTTCAAGAGAAGCTGAAGGCTTAAAACCGCCCGAGACGTCTCATCATGGACAGAGGGTTGAGAATCCGATTGCTTGTTGACACGTTCGTCCCTGTTGAGATCTGCGAGCAGTCAAAGGCGTCTTGTAAAGTGTTGTGTTACCTGTCAGGAGAAGAGCCTTGTTTCCGAAGATACAGACGCCATAATTCGTCAGGCCAAGGCGGAAGTGCTTGAAGAATGGAGAAGTGACAAAGTGGATTCTTTTGAGAATAATGACGGCTGCCTTCGTTCTGAACGAATGGAGCACCTTTTAGGATCTATCAAAGTCTTCCTCCTGGCCCGCGGGTGCGAGGTTGCTGCACATCACAGCTCTGCTAAACTATCTTTTTCTTTTTTTTTTTAAAGAAATTGAGATGTTTACAGTGAGTCTCAAAAGTGTCCACACTTTGGCGAACACGCCGGGTTTCTCTGATTTGGAATGAGTGCATAATTTTCACCATTTTTCTTATGTGAAGTTGACGTTTATGCTGTAAAATTTTACCGATTGGCTTTATGCTTTTATGACTCATTGCAAATAATCAACAGGTTTTTTTAAATATTATGTTCAGATCATCTTCTCATTAAAGATTTCCAACCTTTTTCCTCTGGAAGTTTACCAGCAGTGAAGACCAAGAGCCCATTTTTGCAGCAGCTGCTGTTTTTGTAGTTGTGTTTTGGACTATTCTCTTTCAAGGGAGACTTGCGCTCAACGTGAAACAACAGGGCCTTCCGTCTGTAATCAGTTTTGTCAATCGTCAGTTTTGTCCATTGAAACACACCGATTTAAACGATACCATCTTGTTGTTTCAAACCCCAAGAAATTGAAATTTATCACAAAAGACATCAGAAACACGACTGGAGACATTTAAAATTATATTTTCCCGTTTGACTCCTGCAACGCCTTTTAAGGCTGTTGAGAAGAGTGTATTATACAGGACTTAACTTAATTATACACCTTTTATGTTGTCCTTTCTTTTGAGAGATGCCTGTATCATTTCCAGTCAGAAACAATCTTTTGGCTGAATAACAGCAACATTTAATTTAAATGTAGCTTGAGTGTGAGAAATCTTTGACTTGCATGTCTGGTGGCCTCAACAAAATGAATTTTATTTGTATTTTTGAATGGCCAGATCTGAGTACAGAAGTTTACTTTTATTAGGCAGAGTGCGCAAATGATGATGAAATAAGTCTAACTCCAGCTATCGTTCCGGGCGAGAGGCGGGGTCACCCTGGACAGGTCGCCAGTCTGTCGCAGGGCAACACAGAGACAAACAACCATGCATACACATACTCACACCTAGTGGCAATTTGAAGAGGCCAATTAACCTGACAGTCTTGTTTTTGGACTGTGGGAGGAAACCGGAGTACCCGGAGAAAACCCACGCACGCAAAGGGAGAACATGCAAACTCCATGCAGAAAGACCGGGGCCAGGAATCGAACCCAGAACCTTCTTGCTGCAACCTTCTACCAACTGCGCCACTGTGCAGCCCTCGATGGTCTAATATACTTCAAAATCTTCTTTCATTTGTTTTATTTAAACCATGAAGACTTTGTTTCCAACTTCTAAATGCCAGTATGCGTCTGTGAAGAGACTTCATGTCCTCAGTGTTTGGACATTTAGCACCTCAGAAAAGGGAAAAAGGTTACAGTCTCAGCGCTGTGGTTCCTCCCTCAAATTCCTCATTATTCCGAACTATTTCTGTTTTTTTTCTTCTTCTTCTTCTTCTTTTTCTAGTTGCCTGGTTTGAATGTCAAATGTCGTATTTATTTCATCCGGCGCCGGCTCGAGGAACTACTGTCATGCGGTTGGGATTCAGACTCTCGGACAGTGTGACGAGTCTCATTCACATTCTGTCCAAACCTGACATCATTTGCATGAGAATAAGCCCAAACTCTGCAAACGTGACACGTCCCAGACAGGGGATCACAACTTGGCTGTCATATTAGGCCGGTAAATTCAGGTGACATGGATCCTGTGTCCTCATCTGGGCCAACCTGACAGTGGTTCATGTTCCCCACTGTCTTTTTGTGCAGGGCTTTGTGAGTGAGCTGGAAGAAGGGGGGGGGGGGGTTGCTTTTAATCAGCATGACGAAACCTGCCACCCCCCTGCACACACATGCATACAGGAGAGTGGGCATACGCTGAGGGGGCAGTGGGCTGGCCGTTATGCCATCATTAGTCCAAACCTACACGGCAAGCTTCTGACACATGTCGAAGGAGCTTCATTCGACCTACAGGAGGCGCATACGCATTATGCAAAGGCAGCAGTGTCTATGAGCAGCGCGACTGTCACTGCTTGAAGAACTGAGAGAGTAGGAGCAGGGGGGATGGGGGAGGTAAGAGAGAGGGGAGGAACAGGAGCGAGACAAGCTGCAAATCAATAAGAGAAACAGAGGAAGTCATGATTACCTGAATAAATATATTAGTCTGTGAAGGAAGACGGAGAAAAACGAGTTCATTACGAAACTTTTTTTTTTTTTTTTTTTTGCTCTACACTCAGATCGAGGGCTTTGATGTTCCGGTTTTCAGGAGACCACAGTGTTTCTTCTTCACCTGTGCCTTCTGGCATTTTAATGACTTACTCTGAGTTGGACTTGGTTCAGTTTAGACACTGTGGGGGAATGTGTCATTACTGATCAAGTTCTGCAGTGCTGTCATGGCAGTGTGGTGGACTACATCCTCCCTACCTGCTTAGACCACTAAAGGCCTCACAGTGTGCGAGTTATTTGAAGTTTGAGTTCTGGATTTTAGTCTGCGGTAGATCCACAAAGGTAGATTGCACAGTCTAAATGTGGTCAGTTTTATAGTGCATGCAGGTCATTTAATGCATGTTAATCACAGTGTTCATTCACTTCCTCGCTTTACCCTGCACTTGGAGGATTTTCTTCTCATTTTGACAAAAAGGATTTTTAAGGTAGTTAAATAAGCTAAAAATATTTATAACTTTTAATCTTACATTTTTGCTAGTTTCATACATATATACAGTTTGATTTATGAAAAAAAAGGGTAAACAGGATCCAGAACTCTGTAAATTTGAGTCGTTACCATCATTTTGGAGTTTATATAAGAGGAACTAATAACCCACTTTGAGTCCAAAGTGATGGGTAAAGTCGTTTTTGCAAGTCCAAGGAGGAAATCCTGCTTTCGTTGCCCACGTCAAGACGATGATGTAGCACCAGAAGCTGCCAGTCCTTTGTCACTTGGGCACTGCAATCTTTCTCTGTCAGATGCCAGGAATAAGGACTGAGATCCAGTTTTTCCAATAAAGCTAAATGCACATGGTCCAATAGCTCATGAATATGAATATACTTATAAATAGACAAGATGAGGAGGCGGATGAATGTTGGCCTGTCACTTTTGTCTTGCCTAACATCTCCACTGAGGGTGAGCCATGTCCTGGATCTGTTAACACAACCGGCTCCCTGGAAAAGCCAGAAGAGGCTTCCCTCTTTCCGCCTTTTGCCACTCTGTTAAGGACACGGCAGCGCGATGTATTAGTGTTTTATTTTTTTTTCCAGCCCCAAAATTAAGCCACTATCATTAGAATGAGTTTGACATCTCGTTAATTAACAGTTATCCAACAATCATGATCACAGTAGGAGTGAGAGTGACAGAGGAATGACAGGAGGGCGGCGGAGGAGCCGTGAGACGGAGACAAGTGTGGACTTTGTGCAAAACTGCATTAATATGATGAGTTAGTTAAATGAGCCAAACACACCCAAACAGCTGTTTTCACAGAAAGGGCCAACTGTATCTGAGTAGATCTAATCTGAGACCATTAGCAGTCAACTATAGAGATGTTTATCACGTTACATAAGGCCTAATGCTGCTAAAAGCACAGCACTGTTCAACAAATTAGTACAGTACATATGCATTCTTAAAAGATTTCCCATTTGCACTGCTATGAGAAAGTATTTTCCCTTCTCAGATTTTCTCCATTTTTGCTTTATTGTCACAATTACATGTTTCAGATCATCATAGAAACTCCAATATCTGGCGAAATGATTATTTCATCTAAGAGGGAAAAAAGATATTTAAACCAACCTGGCCTGATGTGAAAAAGTAATTTTCCTTACACCTCGTCACTGATTCTGCCACTCTTGGCTGCTGCAGCCAGTATCAAGGTTTTATAATTGCTAACAAGTCTTTTTACCCTGTGGAATGACTTGTGTCCAATCTCATTCGCAGAATTGGGCCCATCCATCCATTCATCAATCATAAGCGTCACTTTGAGTATGAACGAAATGCTTAGGGTAAGGTGACTGCATGTCAAGAAAGTTTAAGCTCTGGTTTAGGGATTCATTCATAGACGCTGCCCAGCCTTTTTACCAAAGCTGGATCATGAACACTGATCTTAACTGAGCTAAATAACACCTGAAGGGCTTTAAATTTTTGCCCTGGTTTGTTATTTTTTATTTTTTTTGTGACCTTCTCACTGAGCCGTGAACGTACTCTTAGAGCAGTTTTGGTAGGCAGGTCCACTCCAGTAAACCTTCACATCAGCTGTGTGTTTCTCCATCCAGGATTTTGGCTTTCACTGTGGTTCTCTGGTGTTCCAAACCTTTAAAAATCCCTTTGACTTTGCGTTTCATCTTTTCTCGATTTTTTATTTTTTATTGTTGGGGTTCAGTGAACAATGTGTTCCTTTGGATCTTTTAAACCTCTATTAAATGTTAAAAATGTTCTATCAAAGTGAATTCCTGATTCTTCATGTCAAACATTTTGGGTGTAGCTATTGAAATTGAACACAACTTTCCAAAGAACTTTGTTAATTTGTGATTTAATAAGAGGGCATATCTATTTTCAAATTTGTTTGTGTGGCGTTCCCCCGTCCCAGTTAAAGTTTTTTATTTGTTTGATCTGAAACATTTATCTCTGAAAAATAAACTAAAACAGAAAAGTTCTCCTACTTTTTTCACAGCACTGATGTAATCATGTGAACAGAATTTGGAACCAGAATTGAATTTACTTCAAATGTGCATCCAAGAAAAGTAGACTTACTCTTAGTTTCTCTCATGTTTATTCAAAAACAAACATCTCCATGGTAAATTAATATGTACCAGTCACAATAACAGCCAAAAGACAAATAATACCAGGTTAAACTGGGCTTCAAGAAGCAACCTGCAGTCTCCTACTTTACAGGCACACCAGCTATAGTATTAAGACAGTGTTGCTTAAATAAGAGGAATGTTATTTTAGTTTCCACATCGGAACAAGCTAGTTTTTCAATCTTGTAAGGGAGGCAAAGTGTAATAGCCTTCTATCAGCCAGTTGATTGGCAGTGTACAGCAATGTGTGGGGAAGGGTCAATGCTGCATTACTCCATGCTCCATAAAGTCATAAATCACTCCGGCACTTTGCCTGGCTTCTTATTGAAATGACCTTAAACTGTAAGTATGATGGTATGATGGAAATATTTGATGGTTTTAAATCCAAGTGTCTACAGTACTTGCTGCTGTTAAAGATGTACGTATTTTTAAGCTTGCATTTTAAATCCTAACTTCAGGTTAGCCCACTGTGCTAATGGAAAGGCCAGAAGCCTATTATTTAGTGATCGAAGATGGACAGTGTTGCATATATTATGTTGGAAAAAGTAAACATTTAATCTTGGCTTTATTTGATGCTCAGTCTCCTTAGATGTTTATCTAATAAACAAAATGAAATTGTAATTCCATGTTTTAGCAAATAGATATTGGGCTTCACCACTATTAGTAAAAGTTTTTCTTGAAAATCCTTGTTTAAACTTGTTCGACTACTTGAAGTGCTAAAACTGGGAGTTTATTGTGAATTTACCTGTTGTTGCGTGATTTGAAGCCTCCGTTTCAGGCTGTCTTTTAGGGAAACTACACGCACAGCTCTTGTCATACCTTTCTAACACGCAATGCAAAGGCGCCGCACTGCTTTGTTTGTCAAGATCCCCACCAAACTCAGTTCTCCAGCTCCCAGTTTAACTCCCACACTGTCACTATCCGGCTCGCCTCTCCACAGCCGTGGGAGTATTAACGCATGACATCTACAATGGCCCTAACACAACACGCCGAGATTGAGTTCCTCATGCTGCCTTGTGCGCGTCACTTCTTACCTTCACTCCGAGTTAAGCCAACACCGCGGCTGGGAAAGAGATGTGACAAAACCAGGGGGAAGGGAAGTGGGAAAATAAGGCAGAGCCAAAGCCGATCTGCCACTCAGCTGCGGGCGTTTTGACAATCATAGGCTGTCATCACTTTCTGATCAGACCTGTCAGCAAGAAATGCGGCGACACGACAGCACTGCTGCGGAAGGAACATCCGCCTGCCCACCTCTCCCTTTCCCATCCCCACCAGCCCTCCTTACTGCACACAGATATTCAGAGTTGTGTTATTTATGTACACACATATCACAAAGAGACATGCAAACACATCAGATATGTCAGGAAGGGGGAATAAAACAGGTTTGGTAGCATGCTATAGAGTCAATTAGCTGCGCTCTACCGAGACGGGGAGAGTCCAAAAAAGGCAGCATGCAGTGAATTCTTAGACTGACGGATGANTTTTTTTTATTTTACCCGGTATGGTGAGAGCAAATTTGCTTTACAGGAGAGATTAAAACTGTCCTCGTTACATCTCTGGGATCTCAATAAGTCCTCACTTCACTCTTTCTAGTATTTTGTTTCTGCTTTTCATGCATGAAATTTTTACATGCTTTTTTAAAAGCAATAGGCCCGACAGATCTTTTCCTCTGGCGAGGAATGCAGTTTTAGGGAAGAAGGCCTGATAGTTTGCATGTACATGTGTGCATATGTCACTGTGGCTGGGGGGGGCTAGAGGGAGGAGCTGTCCTACTGTGGTGTCACCTGTCTGCAGCAGGAAATCCTGGACTCTCTGGGCACAACAATAGTGACAGGCTCCTCTCCAGACACAGATGGCTTCGCTTTCTTCCCCCTCGCCCCCCACCAGCCACATTGCAGCTCTGCTTGCACCTGACACACTGTGACACCTAGAATACACACAAACACGTGCAACGCGCACCCACAACTGATCGACCACACCTGTGGTGGCATGCTCTTAGAAACTTGAACTTGCACTGAGAAGATGTAATTATTGCCACCATTTTACGATTCTTTATGCTTTTGAGCAGTTAAACTTGATGCCGTTTGATTTCTTTATGTCAGATACACTCAGACACACACACACACACACACACACACACTCACCTCACGTTCGTAAGCCTAAACACATCTTTCTTTCTCTCTTTTCAGAACTTCTCTTTCGCCTATCCTCCCTGACAGCACAAAGTGGGCTTACGTTTTTGACTGACAACCACAACAGACACTTTTCTCCCCCCCGTCCTTCCCCTCCAGCCTCCTGTTTTAATCCCCTCCCCATCCCGCTCTCCCTCCTTCTCCCTGCTTCCTCTTTTGTTCTGAGTGACGCTCGAAAGCCGCCGTGTCAGCATCTTTTCCATCTCTGATTGCCTTATTAGCCGGCGGTGGCACCCGCAGCTTTTCTGACACAGATGGTGAAGGAAGAGGAGGAGGCTCGAGCAGGGGTGAAAAGGGAGAAAAGAAAAAAGAAAAAAAAATGGCTGACTTGTGTTTGTTGTTGTTACTTTCTCCCCCTCTTCCTTCCCTCCCATCGCTTTTCTGGCTTGTTTGTGTGGACACTGACACCTTGGGCTGACACTTACATACCTCTGACACTGATGCCTGTCAGGGTAACATACAGAGGATGGCAGGGAAAAAAGTAGACTTTAATGTTGGTGTGCTGGTCGGGGTGTGTGTGTGTTTGTACTGCTGTCAGGTTTCTCCCACTGTTTTGTCTTTACTCTCCCCCTTTGACTTTGCATCAATTTCAATACAGCGGGTTGCATGTTGATGAGGGAGCAGGAGGCGAGTCCAAAGAGTCACAACTGCTTAGCAAAATGTGAAAAGATCGGAATAACAGATTACATTTTGTAATCAATTCTCACAATGTGTAACAAAGGGGCAATGCAAGTACATGAGAGTAGCAACATTTATACCATTTAAGTGGTTTAAAGTGCTTTTGAGGTAAAGAGAGGAGTATAGGTAAAATGCACTAAAAACAGCATTAAGTTAAAATATGTTTCCTCTCAGGTTTAGTTCTTGTCCTGTAAACACTGACTGTACTGTGATCCATTGAACTGGTGTTGTTTATAACTTTGGCAACATCATTTTCGGTAAGCTGATTGAAGTAAAAGTAAGAAGTAAGATAATTGAAGTAAAACATTAGATCATTTTCCTGTGTCCCTTTTGGCAGGAAGTCCCTCCTTCTGGTTAGCATATTAGTCAACTTAAGTAGTTACAGAGTAATTGAATGTTTTAAAATTAATCCTCACTCCATAAATACGTCCAGGTTTCTTGCCTGCTTTGGCTTTGAACCTCTTTGAGTTTAGTTACGCGCCGATGTCTAATTTTGCTTTGTTGGAATCAAAAACGATGTATACGGTTTTTTTAATGTGAAGGTGTGTCAGTAGTGCATGTAAGCAATGTTATACTCTATAACCTGAGCAAGGGGGAACATATAAGTGTTATATGGAATGAAAGTGGTCCAAGGATGCAGCCTATAGGAATCCACCTTGTCATCTCTGTTTGTTCCAACGTGTAATGGCCAAATTTAGCACAGTGTTTGGTGTTTGCCAGATGAGATCCCAACTAATTTACTACTGTATAACACCAACCCATTTTCAAGTTGATCAATCAGTATGTCAAATGTGGGTGCTGTGGTGGCACGGGGGCAAAGCACGACCCACATATTGAGGCCTTGGTCCTCGTGGCGGCGGTCGCACATTCAATTCCCGGCCTGGCGACATTTGCCGCATGTCACCCCCTTCTCTGATTACCCTGTTTCCTGTCGAACTACTTTCAAATAAAGGCCACAAGAGCAAACAAAACCTTTAAACAATAAATAAATATGTCAAACGTAGCCTAGAGATTCAACACCACCAAAACAGAAGCCCTATAACGATACAATATACCTTTGTGCGATAAATTTCTCTAGATTTTTGTGAACTCAAGAACTTTTGAAAGTGTTTGTAGCAATTTAAAATAATTATTGCCTTTGTGTTTACATTTAACTATGTATGTGTTTGTAAAAGTACATTTGCTCTTCCAGTTTAGTGAGATCATAAAATTACAAAAATAGAGAAACGATGAAATATGACATTTGCCAACATTTGCCGTTCCTGTTGAAGGACTCTTCTGAAGACACACAGGCATACACCAGGTGTAGCCATCACTGTTCAGACATAGCAGCAATTATCATAGCAGACATACACTGTAATTTTGAAGAAGAAAGTGGTATTGATGTTCTTTTTTCCCTTACACACACACAGCCAGATGTAAGACCTAAAGCTTATTTCACAGAAGTTAGAGCACCTAGCAAACATCAGGCATTATGTCCATTCTGATCATAGGATAGAGAGCTACAAGCAGTCTGAAGCTGACAACATATCCGTCACCTCACTTGAGACTGATTCTGGCACTTTAGGCAAGCATCTAATGAGGGGTGGGTAAAGAAACCTTGGCATTTGTAACCCTCTTCGTTTTGCCATCTGTGGATTGAGCTTCACTGCGAGCATCATCCTTCATTTGGTAGAAGAAAAAAAAAATGTAACCTAGGTCATCACAAACATATTTTAACACAGCTATATTTGTAAAATGTATAGGCATTTGCTTTCATAAAATGATATAACTTGGCAGTCTGAGCACACAGGGAGCAGAGGCAGTAACAACATGTCTTCTCATGTCCACTGGCCGTTTCCTAACATCACGCTGGGAGGACTTCCACAGCTGATGCCAAGTCGACTCCAGCCAAGCGTGGCTTGGCAAGACTGATACTGCTGGCATTTTGTTCCACTATTCCTAACTTGTTAATACATAGCATGAAGAAATTTCAGCAAATAAAGGGAAGTCAAGAACATACTATGAACAGAAAACATATAGACCGCCCAGCGATATGTTGTTTTACCGTTTTCATTCCTTGTGCGATTGTATAATCAAGGTTTCATATATTAAAAATAAAGCAATATGCCTGCTTAAAATCCACAGTAAAAAACCCTCATGAGTCAATGACAAATTTTCTTTAAAGTAGAACAATTATGTTATTTGCTTTTTTGAATAAACAGAAGAATGTTATTGCACTCCTTTACTCAGACAAATTTAATAACTAAAACATAATTTAAAAAAAATATTTTGTTCATAATGTTTTAGTTATAGAGAGGAGTGAAGAGGGTTAAAGGTCATTGTCAAGTTGTGGATGTTTGCCACTTTATTATCACAAACCTTTTTCGATTTTAGGATTATTGCCTCCACCACCCTCTCAGGGTGTTCTTGTCAAAAATATTAGCATCTAATATCCTTCTTCCTTCTTATTTGTCTTGCAGCTTATGGACCAGAGGATGAGTTTAAAACAGGGAAAACTGATGAAGAAGAGCACCTCCTGGACGATGGCCTTTCCCTCGATGGTCAAGATGCAGAGTTTCTCTTTAATGACGACGAGGAGCCGAGAGAGCATTATAGCTGCCAGAACTCTCCACTTAGCAATGGCACTAACCAAGATGCTGGATATGCTTCGCCACTCAGTACCACCAGTGACCAACTGGTGGACCTTAAGACCACTGCTTCCTCCTCCAGCGATCAGGAAAAGCTAGAGGAAAAGCTTGGTGAAGGTACTGAGTCGATAAATGGCCTCTCTCTCCAGGACAGTCTGACAAAAATGAAAGCCGTCTATGCAAACTTGATTTCAGATGCCTCCTGGTCCAGTATTGCCCTGGACATGCTTAAAAGTAAACAAGGGAACAATTTGGCAGCTAGCAATGGGAGTGGTAGCAGCTACAAAGGCAGCAATGGGTTCCTGAATAGTCACAGTTCTAGCAACAGCCATGCGAAGAGCAGATGTAGCGACACCCCAGTCACCACTCACTTAAACAGCAGCAGCACAACCGCAAAAACAGTATCGAGCAACAGCAACACTGGCATCAGCTCTGCAAGCACTGGAGGATTAGCATACGACTGGCATCAGGCAGCTTTGGCTAAAACTCTTCAGCAAAATCCGTACCAACTTCTCCCTGAGCCAAGCCTCTTCAGCACCGTGCAGCTTTACAGGCAGAACAACAAACTGTATGGGCCGGTTTTTACTGGAGCCAGCAAATTTCGGTGTAAGGACTGTAGTGCCGCCTATGACACCTTAGTTGGTCTGACTGTGCACATGAACGAGACCGGCCACTACCGCGATGACAACAAGGATCCAGAGGATGATCGGAGCAAGAAGTGGTCCAAGCCACGCAAGCGTTCTTTGTTGGAGATGGAAGGCAAAGAAGATGCCCAGAAAGTTCTTAAATGCATGTACTGTGGCCACTCTTTTGAATCCTTGCAAGATCTTAGTGTTCACATGATAAAAACAAAACACTATCAGAAAGTGCCTCTAAAAGAACCAATGCCAGCCCTTACCTCGAAACTGGTGCCCCCGACCAAAAAAAGAGCATTTCAGGACCTGATGTCTCCAAGCTCACCAGAGTCTGTGTCTTCGGGTATATTCCTAGGAGACTCTCCAAAAGACCAAAAAGCAGCTAATCCCTACGTCACTCCTAACAATCGATATGGCTACCAAAATGGTGCCAGTTATACCTGGCAGTTTGAGGCACGAAAGGCACAAATTCTCAAATGCATGGAATGTGGAAGCTCCCACGACACACTACAACAGTTGACAGCCCACATGATGGTCACAGGACACTTTCTGAAAGTTACAAATTCAGCCTCTAAAAAAGGCAAGCAGTTAGTTTTGGATCCTGTTATCGAGGAGAAAATTCAGTCAATTCCTTTGCCTCCTACCACGAAACGTCTCCCGGCACCCAACGGTAAGCCACAGCCGGACTCCCCGTTGCAGCCCTGCAGCCCGGAAGACAGAAGTGAAGAAAAGAGAGATGACGAGACAGAGGAAGAGAAGTTTGAAGTGAGAGAACCTGAGAAAAAAATTAAAGAGGAAAAAGAAGACCCTACTGAGAAGCCTGAGAAGCCTGTAAAGACCCGATCTTATCAGTATCTTACAGAAGAGGACTTGGAGGAAACACCTAAGGGTGGCTTAGACATATTAAAGTCTTTGGAAAATACAGTCTCAAGTGCAATCAGCAAGGCCCAAACTGGAGCACCAACATGGGGCGGATACCCCAGCATTCACGCTGCTTATCAGCTCCATGGATCCCTGAAGTCTAATTTGCCCTCTTGTGCATCAGTTCAACCTCTGTTCAGTAGTTCCAGTTTGAAGGTGATGTCCTCCGACATGGGTTCTCTGATCCATTCACCAAATAGCCCCTCTCCACCTCTTAGCCACAAAAGCAATGTGTTGGCTATGGAGGAGCTGGTGGAAAAAGTGACAAGGAGTGGTTCCACCAATGACGGAAAAGAAGACAAACCGTGTGAGAGTAAGTGCATGTCTGCAAAGTCACCACTGCAAAATCCCAAGGCCAGTGCAGAAGCTCTGTCAAAAGTAATGCAAAGCTCTACAGTTGAAATCCCTATTGATCTAAAAGGTAAAGAAGAGCTACCTGAGCCCAAAACAGAAGTAAAGATCAAAACTGGGCATGACTCACCACAAAAAACAGGTAGCAATGGCTGCAGTAGCCTCAGCATTATCACCGATCACTTGTCTGAGCAACCTCTCATCAGCCCTCTCAGTGCTTTGCAGTCTGTCATGAACAACCACTTGGGGAAAGCTACAAAAGTTCCCAGACCCTCTGTGGACCCATTTGCAATGCTTTATAAGATGAGCAGTTACGCCCAGAGTAAGCAAGCAGAGCCGGCGAGTCAACATCGTAACGATGAATATGATCAGCCCATTGACTTGACAAAATCCAAAAGCAGCAGCAATATCAGTTCAGCTAAAGCTAGTCCTACAACACCAAACAATAGTAACACAAATAGTGTCAAAGCAGCTTTTAGAAATTTCTCATCGTCATCATCATCATCTCCGCCTCTTCGAGAAAATGCTTTGATGGATATTTCAGACATGGTTAAAAATCTCACAGGCCGTTTGACACCAAAGTCTACTACGCCGTCCTCCGTCTCGGAAAAATCCGACATGGATGGCTTTACTTTTGACGACAGCATGGAGGAGCTGTCTCCTATCCAAAGAAGGAAAGGCCGACAGTCGAACTGGAATCCCCAGCACCTCCTGATTCTTCAGGCTCAGTTTGCTTCTAGTCTTCGAGAGACACCTGAGGGAAAGTTCATAATTAGTGACTTGGGACCCCAAGAGAGAGTCCACATCTGTAAATTCACTGGTCTTTCCATGACCACTATCTCACATTGGCTGGCCAATGTAAAATACCAGTTAAAGAGGACAGGCGGAACAAAATTCCTCAAAAACATTGATTCCGGCCAACCTCTGTTTTTGTGTAGTGACTGTGCTTCCCAGTTCAGGACTCCCTCGTCCTACATTAACCATTTGGAGTCCCACCTGGGATTCACCCTAAAGGACCTCTCCAAGCTTTCCGTAGACTTACTTGAGCAGCAGGCAGTGAGCAGAATTGAGGACAAGACGTTTACGTCCTCTGGACTTACTGAAGATGACTCTGGCTCAGCATATCAGTGTAAACTGTGCAACCGGACATTTGTGAGTAAACATGCAATCAAATTGCACCTTTGTAAAACGCACGGAAAGTCGCCGGAGGACCATCTCATCTTTGTGAAAGAACTTGAAAAGTTAGATAAACAGTGAAATCAGTGATAATTTGACAGATTTCTGTTGCACTAAATCTCCCAAGTCTCGATCTGTCAACACAGATAGTGCCACAACTCTTAACACAAACATGAGGTTTCATACCTCATATTCTAGTTCTAATCATTTGGTATGTTTTGAATTAATAGCGCTTTCAGTGAAGCAGCTCAAAAAAAAAAAAAACAGATTGTAAAGGTTCTATTTTCACTGACACGACTCTACAGATTGGTGCAACAAACATGGCACTATACAGTCATTGAGTGATTGTTGCTTCATCAATGCACTGCATTTTATCTGAGCCTTTCACAGCCGTCTGTTGTTTTGAAACTGACCCATGCTCTTGTGTTCATCACTGTTTCTGAAGAATTGTTTTTGAATGAATATATTTCACCATTACTTGCATATTATTTATGAAGCTGTGCATGTTTTCATGTAAAGCATTGGGTACAGTAAGTCTGGTTGCATCTTATTCAGAATGACTTGACTGATGTCCCTGTTGAACAAAGTTTGGGGAAAAAGATACTTGTCTAAAGTTGGATGGTATTCTAAAATGTTTCTGCACTTTCAGTGAGTGTGAACCAATGAAGAAAAATTTGATGGAAAATAAAAAAAAAAAAAAGATCAAGTTTGGTTTTTAAGGCCCTTAATCACACTGTATTATTGTTTGCCATTATACCACAGATATATTACAAATGCCTGTTTTTCCTCAATTAAAAAAATATTTTAATGTTCTCTTTTTAACATGTACAGTACTTACTAAGTAGTCCGCCAATTTATCATGAAGGAGCTAAGCTTGTAAAGTTAACGAAGTTGAAAATTTAATGTGTAAATAATCAAAAAAAAAAATGTATGTTGGCATATCTTGCTACTTACAAGTTCAGTATTATTTGTACTGTGTGCATTTTTACAGTGTTATTTTCTAGACCAGTTCAGGGGTGTGGGTGTAAAGCTACGGAATATTGTTGGACCAAAAATGTCCATTTTTTTCAGTGAATTGTTGGTCGCTCAACGTGGTTTATATAAAATGAAGTTAACGGCATCTGATGTGATGTCCATGACTGTACATAAGCTTGAAAAAAAAGAAATTTGCTCTCAAAACTCCCAGGTTTTTTTTGTCATGACCAGTTATTCTAAATGGCATCCTTTTATCCTTAGTTGTAAAATAAACATCATGTCCTGGAATAAACTACAGTGTGCTGTGATTCTTAAAATGATGTGACAATCAAATAAATGGCCAAAGTCAATTGGTGGCCCACAGTCTATCATCTACTTTCATCTCACCGTCTCTAACAATTTCGTCTGTCACACGAACACGTTAAAATGCCTTGTTAAGGATCCATTGTTCCTCCTACGCAAATGCCTAAACTATCTAAGCCGTGCCTCCACAATTTTACCTCCAAAACAATTTACTCTAGGTTTTAAACCTGTCAGGTTTTGTCGCTTTCAATGCAAAATCTCAACAGCTTCTCAGTCCAGCACAGACGGTCTGCATTCGGTTTTCAGACGTTCATTCCTCATCAAGCCGCAGGATACCTCCGACTTTCCAAGGTCGCTTACCTGTGCTCCATACTGCAGCTACCAATCACAATGTCATCTGTCAACCTGATGCAATGCCACAAACACTTTGAATCCATCTCATCAACTTTATCTGCAACAACTTTACACATCCACCTTGTTGAGGATGTGTTTCAGGACATGCCTTCTCTCTTCTCTTAATTTGATATCTTCTTACTGGGTATGAGTAAATTGTCTGTATCAAGGCATACCCACGCTTAAAAAAGTTACATTTTCAAAATGTTCTTTAATAAAATTAGTTTAAAGTACATTTAGTAAGATGTTGGTGAATGCCAGTCTGACTTGAGCTTTTTGTTAATATTTTTTTAATCATGTTAAAACTAAAGTTGAGTTAGGTGATATGCTTAGCTGGAATAGTAAATTTCAAAAATCCATTTATTTGCTGTTAACTTACCTGTTCTTCATCGATCTATGTTTTCAGCAACAAATAAAACATCCTAATTTCTTTTTTTTTTAAATATGTTGGGGAAACTCGCAGAGAGCTTTAAATAATAACTATTCTGCTTCCACAATGAGGCTGTTTGGCTACATATGACAGGAAAATACGTTCATGCTTTTAAAGCTAAAAACCTCCGGTGTCTTTTCCTTATTCATTTATTTCTATGTTGCCCTGTAAACTGCAGAAGTACAAAACGTTCTACCTTTAAACAAATGACTCTAAATTCAGCAGATTTTCGCTAAATAATTTTCTTAAGCTGTTATAAAAACTATAACTGTTATAAAAATGAATATTAAATTTTGTAAAATGACCCAGCATGTCAGCTGTTAGCTTTACTTTTTCTGAGTGGCTGATGTAGAATTTTTTTTTCCACAAATATGAGAAAAAAAATATTTTTGCACAGTCAGGTGTTCACAAAAAGGGTGACCAATTTTAAACAGGTAGGCTTACATCAAACAAAATGACATGGAATTAATGCCATGAACAAAACTGCAGTAATCAGTTATATTACTTTATTCCTGCAATATAATAACTGATTTGTGTAATTTTGCATTATTATGATACTCGTAATAGTCATACTTGTCCAACAGATATATATTAAGTTTTAAAATGTTGCAAAAATTGTACCACAATAAATACGACTCTTCTATTTGATACTTTCTAGTTATAAAAGTAACATAAAATGTAAACAGTGATTTTTATTTTATTTCTTCAAAACACCATCTGAACTAAAAACGTTTAGTGTTCTAAATCATAATGAACATTTCCTTTTTTTGTATTCTTTACCTGTATTTTCTAAAAGATCTTATTTTTCAAGTTGTTAACCCGCGAGAGTTCAGCTCGACGGTCGAGAAAAGGCGGTGGCTCCTTTCACCAGTATGACTGGTGTGACTCTTATTCAGTTTTTAAAAATGTGAGCTTTTTAAAATTTAAGCTGGTGTGAGGCATTTAAAATTCAAGCATAATCCCCCATCAGAAGGATAAGAATAAAACGTTTTTTTTGTTTGTTTTTTTTTAAAAATGCCAGTTTTGACTTTATAGTAATACACAGGGCTGAGCTTTATAGTTCAGCTAGTAGCTGATAAAAGAGGCCATGACATGTCTCCACTGAAGGTATTTAAGTCGACATGCTCCCACCCCACGCAGCTCTTAAACACTAGCCTGAGGCATTTCTCTCAAGAAACAATGAAGTTCTAGTGCCTTGCAGCATGCTTGTTGTGTCTGGGTGGCATGGGAAGCTGCAGCAAGACGTACATAACAATGTATTGCTCATGTACGACACGCGGGAAGTTAACTCATGTCAAACGACAACTAAATAAACCGATGGCTTCTAGATGAGGTAGATATCTGCATAAAAACATCAGATTGAAGGAACGACTTCCAGCCCTCATTCGCATAGACTTTTTTTTTTTTTTTTTTTACAATATGACTTCAAATAGTAGTAGCAAACTTAAATCTTTGTCTAACGACCTTCCAAACATTTTTTATGGAAATAAATAAATAAATACATTTTCTCCAATACACCCAAATAAAATCTAGTGCAACCAAATGACCTCATTGGTCACCTGTTTAATAGAGTCTTGGAACAACACTTGATTTTCAATACAAGAATTCAATAATTTATTTTTTGTTAACTTCAAATTTCTGTTTCTGTTACAGGCAATGTCTGGTCAGGGACATTTCTTTGTTAGAAACATGTAAATGAGTAATACTATAATAAAGTACTGACTGGCTGAACACTTTTAGAATCTATTTGTAAAAAAAAAAAAAAAAAAAAAGAATATCTCAAAATGTACCACTATTCCCCCATCTCACAATTACAAGCCACTTTTTCTTGGTTCATCACTTGCAATCCCAATAAAATACATAGTTTTATGGCTATAAAGTGATTGAGATTCCTGATTATGATTGCTTCTGCAATGTGCTTTATACTTCATCTACATAACTTTGCTTTGGCATGACCCAACGTGTTGGAAAAACAGTCAAAATGGCTCCTACTTCTACCAAACTGGGTAAAAACTGGATTTCATTGCACTGAGACAGTATGTTACATTGGTGTATATCTCCAAAACTCTGCAAAGTCCTATACCTCCAAAATCAAACATCAAAGTTAATTTTAAACCTTGCAATAACAACTGACAAAAGAATTACATTCCAAGGTCTTTGTATTGATCAAGGACAGTTTTAGTAAAAGTTATAACCAATCTTGCACAGTTGACCTTGCTGTGAGATTCTCACTAATAAATTATATGAGAATGGAAAGTCGCAGCTTTTAGACATTACTCCCATGCCTCGATATGTCTCTATTAAGGTGCCTCTGTGCTACACAGAACAGCAACAGCAGTAGGAGCCACTGACGGTCAGAGATCAGTGAAATATTTAGGCATAAATTCAACATACATTTTCACATTCCCACAGCCATCAACCACACACTAAGCAGTTTTATAGATCCATTATTTTTGCATATATTAAAAGGTTACTTGCTTTTACACAGATGAACTTCAATATATATATATATATATATATATATATATACATACACACACACACACACACACACACACACCTATATATTCTCATAATTTAGTTGTCATTGCCTCCTGGCATAGTTTATGTAAAGCACTTTGTCTTTTCTTTATGGTACACAGGGAAAAAAGCTCTATAAATACAGACTGAATTAAAGATTGACAGCATACACGTTTTAATTAACAAGCTGTAAATTACCATCTGTAAAATTACAGTACAGCACAATGTTGCAATTTAGTGCAAACAATAATAATCCCACTTCTAAGAGAGAGAGAGAGATTCTCGTTGTTTTTTTAGGTGATTAGTGCAAACCTATTAAGATTTCTGGGATTGACAAAGGAAATCTGGTTTTGAGAAAAATTTTAAAATGTTGGAAATTGAGAAAATAACTATTTAATGCTGTTGATTTCATTCAATTTAGGATGGAATCTGATTAAATTGCTTAATTGCAGCTTTACAAAAATAAAATAAAAATACCACAACTAGCCGACATTTGATGAATCCTGTATCAAACTATTGATCTGATTGCTTTACACTTCAGTGTATTTCAGATGCGATTTGTGTAATTACAGTAAGGGAATCCATGCTGCAACTCCTGCACCGTTTCCACATCTGCATCAAGTCACTGCACATTTATTAGTATGTTGCAAATAAATAGCATAGGCATATTGCTTCATATGCAAGCTCTAAAACAAGTCATCTTGTCACGACAAAAAAAAAAAAAGCTCCACGTACGGCGGCATAAGACAGTCAGTCTTTTGTTTGTTCTTGCATGACTCTTGTTTGTGTTAAAAAAAATAAAAAAATAAATAACCAAAATAAATTGGCTTCGTGTCATCAGCGTTATGAGACGCACAGAGACTTACAAGACAGCGGCACAAATCTGATGTTAAAACAAAAGGCTGTTTGTGACAAGAGGCGTCACGGCGCAGCCTGTTATCCATTTATAATAATCAACGTGGAGGGTTTGGGGTTACGGTAAGCTGTCCTGGTACTGAGTACAAACATCTGTACATCCATGAAGAACGTGTCAGAGAGGAGCTCGGTGCAGACAGCACGCTGATGGCGACAGCAGGGACTCGGTGAGTTAACCTCTTCCTTTCCTGCATGCTTTTAGGTCCAACGTTCTGCTGATGTATGTGGTTGAACAAACACACGTAACACAAGGAAGAGGAAAAATTCCTGTGTGAGTAAGCAGCTAGTAGAGCCATGTAGTAATTGTTTTATTGTCGAACTAGACACAGGAATGATGATGTGAAAAAATATATGTATATTTATATTTTTTGATGCAAGTAAAGTTTTTCTGTTGAGATTTTTGCAAAGCTTTGACCTGCTTGTTCTGATTTTGTTTAAAGGGCAGTATTGTGTATTTTTGAGGCATAAGTAATTCTTACTTGTAGTTCTAAAAATGAAAATGTAAAAGAAATCTGCCTTTGTTCTCCTGTTTGTGAAACTCCGCCTTTAACACATCATCATTTCCGTTACGTCGTTTACAGCCGTCCTAAGGCGCGCTGGACTGAGGAGTAGTTCATCCGATGAGCTCGTCAGACTGGTAGCTCCATAAGGTGATGCTAATTGCTGCTGGCTAGTCTGGAGGAGGTGCGCGCTGTGAAGCGGAAGCTCGGCTTGGAACTGGCGCTCAAAGGCGGGGCTTTGTGGAAATGGAAATGCATTCGTCCCTGAATGGCTGCCACAGGAGATTGAATAATTTCTCAGACATGGATGAAAGAATCAAAGCAACACTCCAGGTACGTTGGGGTGATGGGATATGGAATTATAAAATAAGGCTAAAAAAAAAATGCGATTTTACATAATAGACACATTTACACTGCAGTTTGTCTGTGAGAGCTAAAATTGACAGCATAAAAATGAAACTGTGACTATAAAAACCAGGCTAGAGTTTGCCAGGGAGACAAAGAGAAAGACCAGTAATGCTATTTGGACAGATTGGACTAAAATATGATTATTTGGACACCAGAACGTAGCATCTGTTTGGCATAAAGCAGCAGTGTCCAAGGGCCGGTATCCTGCATGTTTTAGTAACAACCTCCACAGCATATCAATGTCCTGCAGGCGCCTGTTGACGAGCCATCATTTGATCCAGGTGTGTTGAACCAAGGAGCGAATTGAAACATGTATGATACGGAAGAGATTTATTTTATTAACAAGATTTGGGTCACGTTCAAAGTATGTTGTCTCGTTAAGAATTTGACTTATTGCTATTTTATTTATTTATTTTTTTTTTTGCACACATTTCCAACTATTAAAAAAAGCACAGCTGTGGCAACTGTCTTTGGCACCTATTTGGTCCTGCAGTCGTCTTTCCAGTTCCTTGCGGTTCATTCTCTTGAATGTTATTGTCGAACATGTTAAAATGTTTCACCTCCTTGTGCAAATCCAACTTATCATTTCATCACAAATGAGCACGTACAGAAGTCGAGGTGTCGATCAGAGCCGAAATAAATCTGCACAGAGGTGTCAGACTAATTTCTTCCCGCCGCACTCATCCTGACAGTGAGACAATGTAGCACCTCAAGTTATAACTTTAAAAAAAAAAGAAGAAGAAGAAGAACTCAGTGACAGTTTTCAAGAGAAGCTGAAGGCTTAAAACCGCCCGAGACGTCTCATCATGGACAGAGGGTTGAGAATCCGATTGCTTGTTGACACGTTCGTCCCTGTTGAGATCTGCGAGCAGTCAAAGGCGTCTTGTAAAGTGTTGTGTTACCTGTCAGGAGAAGAGCCTTGTTTCCGAAGATACAGACGCCATAATTCGTCAGGCCAAGGCGGAAGTGCTTGAAGAATGGAGAAGTGACAAAGTGGATTCTTTTGAGAATAATGACGGCTGCCTTCGTTCTGAACGAATGGAGCACCTTTTAGGATCTATCAAAGTCTTCCTCCTGGCCCGCGGGTGCGAGGTTGCTGCACATCACAGCTCTGCTAAACTATCTTTTTCTTTTTTTTAAAGAAATTGAGATGTTTACAGTGAGTCTCAAAAGTGTCCACACTTTGGCGAACACGCCGGGTTTCTCTGATTTGGAATGAGTGCATAATTTTCACCATTTTTCTTATGTGACGTTTATGCTGTAAAATTTTACCGATTGGCTTTATGCTTTTTTGACTCATTGCAAATAATCAACAGTTTTTTTTTAATATTATGTTCAGATCATCTTCTCATTAAAGATTTCCAACCTTTTTCCTCTGGAAGTTTACCAGCAGTGAAGACCAAGAGCCCATTTTTGCAGCAGCTGCTGTTTTTGTAGTTGTGTTTTGGACTATTCTCTTTCAAGGGAGACTTGCGCTCAACGTGAAACAACAGGGCCTTCCGTCTGTAATCAGTTTTGTCAATCGTCAGTTTTGTCCATTGAAACACACCGATTTAAACGATACCATCTTGTTGTTTCAAACCCCAAGAAATTGAAATTTATCACAAAAGACATCAGAAACACGACTGGAGACATTTAAAATTATATTTTCCCGTTTGACTCCTGCAACGCCTTTTAAGGCTGTTGAGAAGAGTGTATTATACAGGACTTAACTTAATTATACACCTTTTATGTTGTCCTTTCTTTTGAGAGATGCCTGTATCATTTCCAGTCAGAAACAATCTTTTGGCTGAATAACAGCAACATTTAATTTAAATGTAGCTTGAGTGTGAGAAATCTTTGACTTGCATGTCTGGTGGCCTCAACAAAATGAATTTTATTTGTATTTTTGAATGGCCAGATCTGAGTACAGAAGTTTACTTTTATTAGGCAGAGTGCGCAAATGATGATGAAATAAGTCTAACTCCAGCTATCGTTCCGGGCGAGAGGCGGGGTCACCCTGGACAGGTCGCCAGTCTGTCGCAGGGCAACACAGAGACAAACAACCATGCATACACATACTCACACCTAGTGGCAATTTGAAGAGGCCAATTAACCTGACAGTCTTGTTTTTGGACTGTGGGAGGAAACCGGAGTACCCGGAGAAAACCCACGCACGCAAAGGGAGAACATGCAAACTCCATGCAGAAAGACCGGGGCCAGGAATCGAACCCAGAACCTTCTTGCTGCAACCTTCTACCAACTGCGCCACTGTGCAGCCCTCGATGGTCTAATATACTTCAAAATCTTCTTTCATTTGTTTTATTTAAACCATGAAGACTTTGTTTCCAACTTCTAAATGCCAGTATGCGTCTGTGAAGAGACTTCATGTCCTCAGTGTTTGGACATTTAGCACCTCAGAAAAGGGAAAAAGGTTACAGTCTCAGCGCTGTGGTTCCTCCCTCAAATTCCTCATTATTCCGAACTATTTCTGTTTTTTTTCTTCTTCTTCTTCTTCTTTTTCTAGTTGCCTGGTTTGAATGTCAAATGTCGTATTTATTTCATCCGGCGCCGGCTCGAGGAACTACTGTCATGCGGTTGGGATTCAGACTCTCGGACAGTGTGACGAGTCTCATTCACATTCTGTCCAAACCTGACATCATTTGCATGAGAATAAGCCCAAACTCTGCAAACGTGACACGTCCCAGACAGGGGATCACAACTTGGCTGTCATATTAGGCCGGTAAATTCAGGTGACATGGATCCTGTGTCCTCATCTGGGCCAACCTGACAGTGGTTCATGTTCCCCACTGTCTTTTTGTGCAGGGCTTTGTGAGTGAGCTGGAAGAAGGGGGGGGGGGGGTTGCTTTTAATCAGCATGACGAAACCTGCCACCCCCCTGCACACACATGCATACAGGAGAGTGGGCATACGCTGAGGGGGCAGTGGGCTGGCCGTTATGCCATCATTAGTCCAAACCTACACGGCAAGCTTCTGACACATGTCGAAGGAGCTTCATTCGACCTACAGGAGGCGCATACGCATTATGCAAAGGCAGCAGTGTCTATGAGCAGCGCGACTGTCACTGCTTGAAGAACTGAGAGAGTAGGAGCAGGGGGGATGGGGGAGGTAAGAGAGAGGGGAGGAACAGGAGCGAGACAAGCTGCAAATCAATAAGAGAAACAGAGGAAGTCATGATTACCTGAATAAATATATTAGTCTGTGAAGGAAGACGGAGAAAAACGAGTTCATTACGAAACTTTTTTTTTTTTTTTTTTTTGCTCTACACTCAGATCGAGGGCTTTGATGTTCCGGTTTTCAGGAGACCACAGTGTTTCTTCTTCACCTGTGCCTTCTGGCATTTTAATGACTTACTCTGAGTTGGACTTGGTTCAGTTTAGACACTGTGGGGGAATGTGTCATTACTGATCAAGTTCTGCAGTGCTGTCATGGCAGTGTGGTGGACTACATCCTCCCTACCTGCTTAGACCACTAAAGGCCTCACAGTGTGCGAGTTATTTGAAGTTTGAGTTCTGGATTTTAGTCTGCGGTAGATCCACAAAGGTAGATTGCACAGTCTAAATGTGGTCAGTTTTATAGTGCATGCAGGTCATTTAATGCATGTTAATCACAGTGTTCATTCACTTCCTCGCTTTACCCTGCACTTGGAGGATTTTCTTCTCATTTTGACGAAAAGGATTTTTAAGGTAGTTAAATAAGCTAAAAATATTTATAATTTTTTATCTTACATTTTTGCTAGTTTCATACATATATACAGTTTGATTTATTAAAAAAAAGGGTAAACAGGATCCAGAACTCTGTAAATTTGAGTCGTTACCATCATTTTGGAGTTTATATAAGAGGAACTAATAACCCACTTTGAGTCCAAAGTGATGGGTAAAGTCGTTTTTGCAAGTCCAAGGAGGAAATCCTGCTTTCGTTGCCCACGTCAAGACGATGATGTAGCACCAGAAGCTGCCAGTCCTTTGTCACTTGGGCACTGCAATCTTTCTCTGTCAGATGCCAGGAATAAGGACTGAGATCCAGTTTTTCCAATAAAGCTAAATGCACATGGTCCAATAGCTCATGAATATGAATATACTTATAAATAGACAAGATGAGGAGGCGGATGAATGTTGGCCTGTCACTTTTGTCTTGCCTAACATCTCCACTGAGGGTGAGCCATGTCCTGGATCTGTTAACACAACCGGCTCCCTGGAAAAGCCAGAAGAGGCTTCCCTCTTTCCGCCTTTTGCCACTCTGTTAAGGACACGGCAGCGCGATGTATTAGTGTTTTATTTTTTTTTCCAGCCCCAAAATTAAGCCACTATCATTAGAATGAGTTTGACATCTCGTTAATTAACAGTTATCCAACAATCATGATCACAGTAGGAGTGAGAGTGACAGAGGAATGACAGGAGGGCGGCGGAGGAGCCGTGAGACGGAGACAAGTGTGGACTTTGTGCAAAACTGCATTAATATGATGAGTTAGTTAAATGAGCCAAACACACCCAAACAGCTGTTTTCACAGAAAGGGCCAACTGTATCTGAGTAGATCTAATCTGAGACCATTAGCAGTCAACTATAGAGATGTTTATCACGTTACATAAGGCCTAATGCTGCTAAAAGCACAGCACTGTTCAACAAATTAGTACAGTACATATGCATTCTTAAAAGATTTCCCATTTGCACTGCTATGAGAAAGTATTTTCCCTTCTCAGATTTTCTCCATTTTTGCTTTATTGTCACAATTACATGTTTCAGATCATCATAGAAACTCCAATATCTGGCGAAATGATTATTTCATCTAAGAGGGAAAAAAGATATTTAAACCAACCTGGCCTGATGTGAAAAAGTAATTTTCCTTACACCTCGTCACTGATTCTGCCACTCTTGGCTGCTGCAGCCAGTATCAAGGTTTTATAATTGCTAACAAGTCTTTTTACCCTGTGGAATGACTTGTGTCCAATCTCATTCGCAGAATTGGGTCCATCCATCCATTCATCAATCATAAACGTCACTTTGAGTATGAACGAAATGCTTAAGGTAAGGTGACTGCATGTCAAGAAAGTTTAAGCTCTGGTTTAGGGATTCATTCATAGACGCTGCCCAGCCTTTTTACCAAAGCTGGATCATGAACACTGATCTTAACTGAGCTAAATAACACCTGAAGGGCTTTAAATTTTTGCCCTGGTTTGTTATTTTTTATTTTTTTTGTGACCTTCTCACTGAGCCGTGAACGTACTCTTAGAGCAGTTTTGGTAGGCAGGTCCACTCCAGTAAACCTTCACATCAGCTGTGTGTTTCTCCATCCAGGATTTTGGCTTTCACTGTGGTTCTCTGGTGTTCCAAACCTTTAAAAATCCCTTTGACTTTGCGTTTCATCTTTTCTCGATTTTTTATTTTTTATTGTTGGGGTTCAGTGAACAATGTGTTCCTTTGGATCTTTTAAACCTCTATTAAATGTTAAAAATGTTCTATCAAAGTGAATTCCTGATTCTTCATGTCAAACATTTGGGTGTAGCTATTGAAATTGAACACAACTTTCCAAAGAACTTTGTTAATTTGTGATTTAATAAGAGGGCATATCTATTTTCAAATTTGTTTGTGTGGCGTTCCCCCGTCCCAGTTAAAGTTTTTTATTTGTTTGATCTGAAACATTTATCTCTGAAAAATAAACTAAAACAGAAAAGTTCTCCTACTTTTTTCACAGCACTGATGTAATCATGTGAACAGAATTTGGAACCAGAATTGAATTTACTTCAAATGTGCATCCAAGAAAAGTAGACTTACTCTTAGTTTCTCTCATGTTTATTCAAAAACAAACATCTCCATGGTAAATTAATATGTACCAGTCACAATAACAGCCAAAAGGCAAATAATACCAGGTTAAACTGGGCTTCAAGAAGCAACCTGCAGTCTCCTACTTTACAGGCACACCAGCTATAGTATTAAGACAGTGTTGCTTAAATAAGAGGAATGTTATTTTAGTTTCCACATCGGAACAAGCTAGTTTTTCAGTCTTGTAAGGGAGGCAAAGTGTAATAGCCTTCTATCAGCCAGTTGATTGGCAGTGTACAGCAATGTGTGGGGAAGGGTCAATGCTGCATTACTCCATGCTCCATAAAGTCATAAATCACTCCGGCACTTTGCCTGGCTTCTTATTGAAATGACCTTAAACTGTAAGTATGATGGTATGATGGAAATATTTGATGGTTTTAAATCCAAGTGTCTACAGTACTTGCTGCTGTTAAAGATGTACGTATTTTTGAGCTTGCATTTTAAATCCTAACTTCAGGTTAGCCCACTGTGCTAATGGAAAGGCCAGAAGCCTATTATTTAGTGATCGAAGATGGACAGTGTTGCATATATTATGTTGGAAAAAGTAAACATTTAATCTTGGCTTTATTTGATGCTCAGTCTCCTTAGATGTTTATCTAATAAACAAAATGAAATTGTAATTCCATGTTTTAGCAAATAGATATTGGGCTTCACCACTATTAGTAAAAGTTTTTCTTGAAAATCCTTGTTTAAACTTGTTCGACTACTTGAAGTGCTAAAACTGGGAGTTTATTGTGAATTTACCTGTTGTTGCGTGATTTGAAGCCTCCGTTTCAGGCTGTCTTTTAGGGAAACTACACGCACAGCTCTTGTCATACCTTTCTAACACGCAATGCAAAGGCGCCGCACTGCTTTGTTTGTCAAGATCCCCACCAAACTCAGTTCTCCAGCTCCCAGTTTAACTCCCACACTGTCACTATCCGGCTCGCCTCTCCACAGCCGTGGGAGTATTAACGCATGACATCTACAATGGCCCTAACACAACACGCCGAGATTGAGTTCCTCATGCTGCCTTGTGCGCGTCACTTCTTACCTTCACTCCGAGTTAAGCCAACACCGCGGCTGGGAAAGAGATGTGACAAAACCAGGGGGAAGGGAAGTGGGAAAATAAGGCAGAGCCAAAGCCGATCTGCCACTCAGCTGCGGGCGTTTTGACAATCATAGGCTGTCATCACTTTCTGATCAGACCTGTCAGCAAGAAATGCGGCGACACGACAGCACTGCTGCGGAAGGAACATCCGCCTGCCCACCTCTCCCTTTCCCATCCCCACCAGCCCTCCTTACTGCACACAGATATTCAGAGTTGTGTTATTTATGTACACACATATCACAAAGAGACATGCAAACACATCAGATATGTCAGGAAGGGGGAATAAAACAGGTTTGGTAGCATGCTATAGAGTCAATTAGCTGCGCTCTACCGAGACGGGGAGAGTCCAAAAAAGGCAGCATGCAGTGAATTCTTAGACTGACGGATGAGGAAGTTAAAGTCCTTCAGAAAAACCTGGATGTATAATTTTAAGTCTGACTCAAAGTATAAGTAAGATTCTGGTCAAACTATGATGCTCGTCCATCTCTCCCCCCTCCACCCCCACCCAAAAACCCCCCCCAACAGATTAAGACAAACAAAATAAAAAGCACAGCGTCTGTTGCTAAAAAAAGAAAAAAAAGAAAAAAAATTAAATAAAAACTATGGCAACCGAGAAACAAAATGGAGCCAAAACTGTGAGAGTCCCATTCAACAGCTCCAATTATTATTCTTTGTCCAAACAGAGAAAAACAAGAAACAGAGAGATGAAATAACATCTGTCATGTCATCTGAGCCTGACTGCCAGTCAGAGGAGCCAAGCTGCCATCTGCGGGAGTGATGGAAATAGAAGGGGATCTTAAAAGCATTTTTTGTTTGAATTATTTAAAGACACAAAGTGGTGGGAGGATAGCTTCTCGCTTGCTTCCACAATTTTGAAGAAAGTCGGTCAGTTTTTCTCTCTATTGTAGTAAGATATCATTTTAATCTGAGATAGTTTGAACAAATGCAGCCCCATGGGGTGGAGTTGTCTACTGTACACACTACATCATCTTTTCATAAGATGACAGTCTGATTGTGTTTCTTGTCAAAACAAATTTTCAAAAGCGCCACAAGAGTAAAAACACATGACTGATACTCATCTTACTCTGTTAGCTCATCCATCCAATCAACCATCTCTATTTCACATCCTGGGGGATCCCAAGGCGTCCTCCAAAGTGAAAGTATCTCTGAACCTTAAAATTAACTTCTCCTGATCAGATGCTTGAAGCATCTAAATTGTAACTCCACTCTAAACCCTCTAGTGATCTTCACTCTAAGGTTGAGAGCAGTCACCCCAATGGGTAAAATTCGTTTCACCATTTTTCATCTGGGATCTTTCTGTCTTGATCCATATCTGATGATCGCAAGTGAGGATTGAAACATGGATGAACCATCTTCAGTTTTTACCACAGCAATGCTCACATTACTTGAGGTTTCAATCTGGAAATGCATTTCTCGCTCCTTCCTACCTCCTCTGACGAACAATACACCAAGAAACTTCAACTTGAGGCAGAGATTGATCCCCAGTTGTGAGGGTGTAATTCATGCACGATGTGGGTATTGGCATACAGAATGCATAAGTAAGGCTAAAACCTTGGATTTCTCAAAGTAGGCACCCTCATCTCTAATTCTATACAATAGGATCCTTGTCATGAACGCAATAAACATGTTGGTGACAATGAGATTAAACCTGGTATTCCTGAAAAACATCCCCGGCTCTCCACAGTCCATCAGCAAGCCTCACAAAATTCCTCAAGGAACATGGCTGTAAACCTTCCCCTGGACCACAAAAGCACTGGTGGAGTGGACTACCAAACTCTCAGAAGCCCCTCAGCACTTCAGTGAGGATAAAGATCCAGTCCAATTTTTCTCAGCAAAGACAAAAGCCACACCTCTCCTCCTGGATCCAACATGTAATAATTAGTCAGAGCCAAATGTCCAACACCCTAAAGCAAGTGATATTCTTTGATAGTTGAAGGATGGTCCTTGGCCACCCTTTCCACAGATAAGGTGTGTCCAAGATCTCCAGTGTAACTTTATAGAGTCATGTCTACCACAATATCTCTACAAAGTCAAGAGCCTTCTTCATCTTGGGATGAATCTCATCCACCTCTTGATCCCCATCAATACGGAAGCTTTTTAAAAATTTCAGCAAATTTTCCCATGGTAGTAGACTTAACTTCACTTGAGTTCTCAGATTCTGCCAACCTTGGACATGATGATGGGGTTGAGGGGATCTTCAAAGTGCTTATTACAATGGTTGACAACATTGTTTGGGTTTGCAGATCCCTCCAGTGCCAAACTCTGTTCATCTAGCTGTGACTGTTGTGAAGCACTTTGGTCAGCTGATGTAGTTGTAAATGTACTACATAAATAAGTTTTGACTTTATTTAACTTGACTCTTTTCCAAGTAGTTCCAGGAACTATTTGGGATTGACTGATTGACTTTCCGGTTTATAAAAGTTTTCTTTGTTTTGTGGTGATCACAATCACTTTCTGATCATTGTTATTTTGGTAAATTGTTGACCAAAAGCATAATTTGACGAAGACAAAAGCATTAATTATAATGTTCTTTCGCTGTTAAACCTCCAGCTCTGTAAACAGTGTTTGTATTCGTCAGTTTTACGGCGCATATCAATTTAACGGACAAAGCGTCTGCCAAAACTAAGTGGTGTTTTCTTCAAAGCTGTGATGACTCAAAGGGCGTCTGTGTCCAAACCGTCCTGTTCATTAGCTGTACATCTGTCGCTGCTGCGGATTACGTATGAGACAGCTGGACCGACAGCTGTCAGTTTCACCCCTGTGATGTAAAAAAAATATCTATGTCTGAAATCAAATGAATTTGATCACTTTCGAAACTCTGTGCCTCTGCACTGTGACTTTCTATGCAACTGTGTCATAATCTGTTGAGTTAGAATTTGATCATACTAAGCTGATGAAGGGTAAAGATTATCCTAAAACTGAACTTTCAGGATAATATAAACTGGAGCCAAAATTATTTGTACTTCAAGCTTTCAATCTTGGTACAATAAAATGTCTGAGGGAATAAAGTTTGCTAGCCTCCCACATGGACCCTGTAGGGATAATCGGGTATAGGCAATGGATAGATGGATGGATATGATTCTGTTCTTGCAGATTGTTCTTGACCTATATTCTGGGCAGAGCTCTATCCTAATGTGTTGTCTGAAAAATATTGTACGTATGGTCAGAAATTTGAAGTGGCTGTGATTTCTACCATGCCAAATGCTGGAATAGGAAGAACCTATGAGTACAAATTAAATGTCCAACCACAAATAACTTTGTTCTTTGCACCTGAAGGGACAAATATCTGTGTTTTGCAGTTGGACCTTTTTTCCTGAGTAAGAATTAGATGGAAATTTAAGCTTCTCTTATCGATTGAAATGACATAACTTTGACTCGGACTAATCAGTAAGAAGTTACCCTAATAAAAATGAATGCATACTGTTGAGAAAATAAATTTAAAATAAGCTAGTTTTAAAACTTAACATGTCTTGATTTAAATGATTGTGGTTTTGAAATCAGTAACGTATTCTGGCTCTTTGACCTTTATTTTACTTATAGTTCCAGCAGATGGTTTGCTAGGATCGTTTGAACTGCCTTTTGTCTGTGGGAAAACAATACAGTGGAAGTTGTAGCTTTTCACACTCATCTGTGAAAGGCCGTAAACACGGCAGGGGGTTTAGGCTTCAGATAGAGGGTCAGAGATAGCTCATGGTTGGATGAGCAAAGATACGCCTTATTTGAATAAATTAAAGATAGGAATACGCCTTTTACTATAAAACTTTCTACACAGAAGTAACAAATCAGATTTGCTCTTGCAACTCTCCAAAGATGTCTTTGCACGTCTTTGCTTTTCTTCTTCTTTCCATTTATGTCAGGTAAATGAATGTATGTCTCCGTTGTTCTGCAGTTTCTGGTGTAAGTTTATTAAACTCTGTAATTCTGTGACGTCAACACACATTGTTGTTTTCCTTGTGGCTTCACGTGGCTCGCCGAGAGGACCTGGGATCCAGAGGAAGAGAGAGCCAGACTTTTTCCAAAGTTAACCTATTTTAGAATATTCTTCCTTAACAATATCAATATACTAAGGTTAGGTAAATTTGCAAACAGTTTGTTTCATCAGTGTAGAGTTCCCATTGATTTACACACCTGTTTGTATCTGAGCACATAGCACTAGGTAGTACAGTTCTAGCAGATACTCATTTGTTTTGTCGTCCTCGTCAAGCTGCTAGTCATCAGAGCAGATGGAGTGGATGGTCAAATTGTGTCACGGGTAAGGCAATGCTAACAAACCTCCCTCTAGTTTCTGTCACCCTCTGAAGCAACCACCTTCTGAAAAATGAGCAACCTAAGAGGAGGGAGGGGGAACAAAAAAACAGAACAGCAATACAACTTGCCGCTATGATCCAAATCAGAGACTCACAAGCTTTTGTCTCGTTCTTTTGTTTGTTTTTGTTCCCGGCGCTAACAGCAAAACAAACAAGCAATCACGGCTCCCACAACCTCGCGGCTGACTGTTAGCCTTCATTTCGTTCCTTCTTCATTCCTCTTCCTCCCACTCAAACGTCTCTCTGACACGCATCAAGCCTCGCGCTGTTTGATGATCCCCGAGTTAAGTGCTCGGCGGCAGCTGAGGACGTTTTGTTTGCGGCGTCTCGCTGTGTCAAGGTGCTCGCGGATATTAAGTGTTTGCTACGCGGAGACTAATTAAAAAAAAAAAAAAAAAAGGTGCATTTCAAAAAGCGGTAAATGAATATGCAAATATTGTGAGTCTGTGCCTCCTCTTCTGAAGTGGTGATAACAATGTGGCTCTAAGCTCTTCTCTTAACTGTAATTTTCTTGATCCACCGTGACAAACAAACAGAAACGATAATCCTATTATTTTTTTTTTAAATGGCACAGTTTTGTTTTCTCAAGGCAGCTGACGAGAGAGAGCTTGTTTTTATGTTCTGTTTTCTTCACCACCACTGACACAACTTGAAATCAATTTTATCCCTTTCTGTTTCAGTATATATGTTTTTTTTTTTTTTGTTTTTTTTAAAGAGAGAAATTCACTCTTTGTCTTCATTCTGTGATGTGTGCACTTGCACCGGACAAATAAGGGCAGCACAGTGTTCTCCTTCAGGGCAGACTTTCCTCTAAGTAGCTTAGCATCACAGTAGGTTGTTGTTTGTTGCCATTTTTCTTTCTTGTTCTGACAAAGATATGCCCATTTGTTTTGGAAGGCTTTTGCTAACCTTGACATTTAAAGTATTTTGTTTGTCTTTTTTTTTTTTTTTTTTAAATAAAGCATGTAAGTATCTTAGAGAAATTGTTTCGGGAGATTTATTCACACACTGCACTTTACTTTATTGGAATCATACATAGCAAGGATTCTGTTTAGAGCAAACAAGAAAGTCAAACCGAATATAACTCAGGCCGTGTAACACTTTGCAGTCAGGAATGTGTAACATGCATCAGCAGCTTGGTAATATGTATTGCTTTTGAACACGTCTTGGCAGTAAAGGTTCTGCTAATGCAGAACAACTGCACCGTCTGAGAAGCCGGTTCTGCTTGCTCCCTTTAGGGGTCGCCACAGCAGATCACCTGGCCTCATCTCAGCCTGTCTCTAGCATCCTCCTCTAAACACATTCATCCATGAACCTTCTGTTGTTTCTTTTCCTCCGTATGGACTGCTCAGTATTTAACATCCTGTGTCTAATATGTACACCATCTTTCCTCTGCACATGTACAAACCATCTCGCCTCTCCCAACTGCGTGGAGCCTCAGCTGTCTCATGAAAATACACATTTATTATCATTTCTTAGAAGATTTACATGAAAACCATCTCCAGGTCAGACTACTTTTTTATGCCGAATTCTTTATAAAATTACAGTGTGTGTCACTGGCAAATTATCTCTAAACAAGAGGGATAGTTGTAGGAAGGAAAATTCAGAAGTAATGCAGCAACAGAGCCATCATTGCTCCACGTTGTCTATACCTGCTTATTGTTGTAGGACCTCCAGGAGCGCTGGTGTCCGTCTCCACCAGTCATTGACCGAGAGTCGGGGTTCCCAGTCCATCACAGGACAGCAGAGTGCACAAAAAACACAAAAAGTGCTACCAACTGCTTCACCGCGGATCTAAGCTGTAATATTATACACACAAGTAAACCTAAACGCATAGATGGCGGCCGTAGTGTTTGTTTTTTTTTTTTTTTTGAAAGGCTCCAACCAAGACACACTGTTACACAAAGAAGCACCAGGTCAGAGGCACTTACAGAAAAGAAACAAAGAAAAAAAAATAAAGTCAGTTCCGTAAAGATAAGGTTAATCTTTTTATTTGTTTTTTTTATGAACCTCTTAACATGCGGCGGAACGCCCACATGCCGTTTTTTGGGTGTACTTTCCGGGGGTGAGGGCTAAAGGTTAAAATACAAATGCTAACAATTGTCACTATCCTGGAATGTTTGGGTTTTGATAGTAGTTCGTCTTTGTACATTTTTCATTTCCTTGTTTATATCCAGACAGGTCTTGTCATATTCTATGCAGTTCCCTGTATTTATTATTGTTAAAAAGCTGTTACACATCAGTGTATTTATTTTCTTAGTTTGTACTTGTGTTCCGCTCCTGTTATATTTAAACGCATTTTCTTAGATTATTACCAGGCATTCCCCTTTTGGTTTGAAGATCCTTTCAGTTTTTGGTTCAGCTCCCTCTGTGCTAATTAGTCTTCTCTCCTCAGTTCCCCTGCTTTCCTCCAGCCACAGCTGTACCACATTTCCCCTGATTAGCTCATCTGGTTCTTTGTCTCTCTCCGCCGTGCGTCTTTATGTAAGCGCCTCATTTTTCATTGTTGTTCACTGGTCCTTGTGTTGCCCTGCTGATGTTTCTGAAACCGTTTTTCTTTGTTGTTGTTTTTTTTCCCCTTCAGTTCTTTGAGTCAGTCTTCTCACTTTTACTTCAGACTGTTTCTGCACTCGGGTCTTGTATACACCTAATCATGACAACAATTATGCTTGAAAAAATGACAAAAGGAGTTGAAATAATAATAAAAAATAAACAGAACCAAAGTAAGTTCTTCCGATCAGACTTCACCTGCTTGAACATGCCAGGAAATGTTAAAGAACCTGAGAAAATTACACATTTAAAATTTCAAAAAGTTCTGACAATGCTTTGAAACAGTGTTTCTGTAGCAAAGTATAAATCTGATACGATTCTGACAGTCACCTTTGGACCTGCTGGGTTTGTACAAATGGCTATTCGTGTTTGGATTCGTGTCGTATGCTTGCGGATGCTCCGACATGTGACACCACATCCAGAGATCAGCCTCCACGTCTCGTTCTGACAGCTGCCGATATTCAGGACAGTTGTAGTTCGTAGCATCCAAATGGGTTTTCTCTCTGGGTTAAAGGAGCCAGGATGAGTAGCGAGTATCTTTTAAGATTTCGACATTTTCAAGTAACAAAGCAGTGTAAAGTTGTGCATTATTTTACTAATTTAAATCAAAACTTAGACAGAGATTTAATTTTATGGCTGTGTTAAAAGTTGCAGCAGGTTTGACAGCTTCTTCAGGTATTAGTAACATTTTGTACTTAAAAAAAAATGCATTAATCTCAAAGTTAAGAGCTAAAAGTGCAACAGAATGGGTTGGCTTGGCAGGTTGAAGAAACAATTTTGGCACGGCTGCCAATTCACTCTGACGACAACCTATGGCACATTCATTTCCCTAACTAATACCTGAACTAAATGCCTTACTCCTCTTGAACCTCAAAGGCTTATAAAGTGCATTATTATATTATTTCCCGTACTGTGCTCTGTAATCAGTAAATGGCAGTGTTTAAGAAAACGAGTCAAATTGGGTGCTTATGATCACAATGTAGGAGTTTATTTAAAAAAAAATAAAAAGAAAAGAAACCTTCTCCTGTTGAAATGAAGAAAAGTCAACATGTAATTATTGTGGAAGTGTTTGTTTGAATCTTAGTCGACAGAAGTATTTAAGAGTCTGAGCCAAATCCTTATGCAGTCTCCCTTGAACCCGACAGAAGACACCGAGACCCCTTTAATCTTGGCGGTAATGCACTGACAAGCCCCGCTGACGCACCTTTCATTTGAAATGTTTTAATGTCTCTTCACATTCTGCTCTTGTCGTCCTTTTTTTCCCCTCCCTCTCTCTCTCTGTGGCTTCTTCCCTCTCTTCCACCTTCTCTTTGGAGGTAGGCGTTGTCAAGCGTATTACAGGGGGGCAGGGGGGTGGAAGGTGCTTGAACTAACTTCTGGGGAACATCAGTCCAACTTTAATCAGAATTTCTTCAGCTTTATGGAGAGGTTCATTTATTAAAGTGATGGCATTTGCAGAAAACTGCTTTAACACCTTGAATTCCCGGAGGACGGCAGAGCGAGTCACTCCAAGTTTCCCTCTATTAGAAGCGTTCAGCATGGATGCAGTGTAAGAAAAGCAGCTTCCTCGTGACTTACTGCGAGCCAAACAGAAAGAGATGCAAGAAATACCTCTGCTGTATTTTAGCATCTTGACTTTATTTTGGTTTGCAGCAAAAACAGCCAATAATTTATTGCATCATGACGTTTTGCATATGTGGATACATCCTACATGGATCTATGTGACTATTCTAGTTTTGGATTTAAAGCTGATTTTCTTCTCCCGTTGATGCTGCATAATGATATTAGACTTTATCAACTGTGATCCTTAATCTCCTGCATTTGTTAATTGGGCCTTCTTAACTGTCTGATGTTTCAGACTCCTGTAAGAGGATTGAAATGCTTCACGAACTGCACGTTTGAGACTGATTTGTCTCAAACTAGACGGGAGAGAGGTTTTTGAGGTTTGTTTGGGAGCTATGAGACGAGATGGCATCAAGACTGCTCAGCTTCCCACTGTGTCCACCACGGGGGTCCGCCGAATACCATATGGACAGGGATTCAGATGTTTTACTGAGATATTTTTGGATTCCTTGTTTAATCTAAAGTTCATCACCGTTTCTGTTTCTACATGAAGGAGAACGCAAACCTGCAGGACGGGCAGAAACAGACCAGTGGACCAAGAAAATTGGAAACTGCAAACCTGCCTTCTATTAACACAAATTTATCTATAAAAGGTGTATTTTTTTTTCATTCCCAGGTGTTAAAATTGCACATATATTTGGAGCTGCATTTTAAGTTTCAAATAGAGAATGACATGAACGCTTAGTTGCAAGCGCCACCTGAGCTGATTCAGTCAGAAAAGCGTTTCAGTCATAGAGACTCTGGAAGAGCTGCTTAAATTTGTAGCTCAGGTAGGAATTAGTCATCTATAAACTTCACAAAAGAAAAATGACTGGTATGGTGGGGGGGGGAGCGCAGTTTAAAAGCATTTGAGTTTACCTCTGAAAATCTCGACACAATGCATGATTTCCATGCTGGTTCTGAAGGTATTGGTCACACAGTTGCCTTTTCTTAGTTTCTCATTGAAACAGTATCACATGGTCGGTGTTTCACCTGCATTTCATGAAACTCATCATAAGCAAACATTGTGCCTTGATCTTTGGTGTGAATCAAGGAGTGTAAACCTGCACTCCAAGGCATTATCATTACCGAGTATAAATGGATGTGAATCCATAGTTTTTGTCTCGGCATTCTGTGTGCATACTGAAGCCCAGAACCCACTTTTATGCAAGAACCCACCAACTGAGAAAGACTGATAATTTTCCTATTAAAATGTCTTTATTACCCATCTTCAAGTTAACGAAACACTTTTCTCATGCCTAAAGTTCCACCTTGTGGTGCAGCTTTGTCATTAAAAATCATTTAGAAAGTAGATGCATCTTATTCCGGAAATGTTTTAATTTATTAACAAAGATTCTTCAAACCGAAACCCACAGAAGCAAATAAAAGCTTTTGCAGCACAAAATGAGTAGTTGACAAAAACGGAAGCTGAAGACTTGCTGATTAGAACGTAACCACTTTATTTATAATACAAAATGTTTACTGGCCATTTTAATTCCTGCGCTCTGGTCCTTTTGTTATCACACTCACTCATCTATACCCTATTAATATATTTCACTTCAAAGTCTTTCCTTTTTTTTTCTCTGTGACATTCACACTCCTCCAGGGTCAAACAACATCTCACAGCCTCCGTATCAATTATTAAATATTTTAAGAAGCATCCCACCTCCACCTCTGTCACCCCCCCAGAGAACGATGCCGTTATCATTTTTGTCAGAGTCAGTTTCCACCTGCATTCGTCATCCCCCCCCGCACACATTTACGAGTTATCAATCGCTGTGTCAGGATGCAAAATAACTGATGTTCTTCGGGGCGGGATTGGATGGGACTATCTTTGGCTTTCAATCAATGCATATTCTCTCTCTTCCTCTCTCCTGTTCCACCACTCCCTCATAAATCTCAGAGCATTGTGGGGCTGTAATGTATTTGTGGGGGGTGGGGAGGAGCGGGGCGCTCTGCCATGGGTGGGTGCAGACGGGGCGGGGAGGGTGCGGGGTGGTCTGGATGACAGAAGCAGTAGTTATATTATCAAACATTACACCTTAGGGCGAACACGGTATCAAGGGCTTTCAGACTGCGCTTGCTTGGCTCAATGGCAAAGGAGGAGGCCCAGCTACAGCACGCAAGACAAGAAGGGATTACTTTTTGTCGTCCATAAATCAACTCTGCAGCTAAACAAATCTTTCTGACTGGATGGCAGAGTAAATACACAGGGAACAGGGATGTAATGTATGCTTGATGCATCTGGTTGTGGCTGCCTGGCTGCTTCCTGGAAGTGTGAAGAGACGCTCTGCCAGCAGTTAGAAGTTTGTTAATGTGGACTTTCCTGCTCCTATATCCTTCTCCATCTTGTTGCGCGTGATTGTGATGGGTCAGCCGTCTGTGCAGTTGTGAAAGATTGTCTGTTCTGCATGGAAATTGGGGAAGAAACGTGTTTAATATTAATATAGACATAATAAAGGTTTCTTTGGAGGAGTTTTTTTTAAAGGGGGATTCAGGTTATAACTCTGAGGTGCAGCATTCACGGCTGCTTAGAGCTTTGATTCTTGTCATTATCTCTAGATATCCTTAGTTTTTTTTGGTTCTTTTTTAAATAGTCATTTTGACACCTGCTTCATATTCCCAATCTGCTAATTTGTGACCATTGTATGCTTCAATGAGGGGAGTAACAATGATATTTGTCAAATTAAACCTGCCTTCTGAAATACTATCCAGTTTGATTTTGTCTAGTGAAATAAGATTTATGCCATTTTTATGAGCCCCGGCTGTGAAGGTCTGTGCATTCATCTCGATATCCTGTTTCTATGTTTGAGATTCCTATTTGGATGTAAACAAGGGAAATAGTTCCTCCTGTACTGGCAGATTGTGAGGACAGTCGACGATTAAAGAGAGACTTAGACTGGCTGAAAACAGATTTTACCATCGTAGTTGAAAAAAGTTTTTGTGGCTGTATTTTTGGTTAGCTGATCAAATAAAGTAACAGTGAAAGACAAGATACAAATCATGTACTTTTAATTCAGTGATTTTTTTTTTATGCTTGCGTTGTAATTTAAATTTAATTTACTAAATTATTTTATACAGTTTTAGGCCAATGTTTTGTCACTGTACTTAAACTGAAAAAAGTCATCAGTAATCATCAAGTAAGATATTGTATCTTATTCAAAGTTAAAACATAAAATCAGGTAAGAGGAGAAAAAAATCTGTGTGAGATTGAGAATCGTTTTTCTCAATCTTAAAACTTTTCCTTTCAGTTTTTTTTTTCTTTTTCTTTAAATTCTCTTCTCCGACAAACAGGAGAGCAAGACTTTTAAAAACCTTCCATAGCAGGACGGCAGGGGTTATAAAGTTGGAAAAGGTACAGAATAAGGGCATTACCAATTGCAAATGTGCTGCAGTGCAACACATGGGGCTCCTTAATATTTGAGCAGGAGGAGAGGTAAGATAATGAGAAGCAAGCCCAGGTCTTCACGTAGGCAATTTAAGTTCAAATCAGACCTGAGGGACACGAAGAAAGCCCCAGTGACATGTAGCCTGCTCAGAGTAAATCACCTCTTACATTGTGTCTGCACTCACCTGATAAGTTGTTAGGCTTTTACATTTCCTCGTGAAGAGGATTTTGTCACTCTAGTTGAGGACCCCACCAGGGACTCGAGACCTTTAATGACTATTTGGACTAGCAGCGCAGACAATCATGGATCCCCGCGGAAAACAATAATTGACTAAGAAGATGCACATCTGCCTTTAAAACTGTGGCAAGGCATATTCCTGTTAAAAACGAGCTCTGCAGGCCTCATATTGCCTGTTTATAGCACAATTTAACAGGAAATGCTTACTAAACAAGTAGATGGCTCCTGTTTCATATAGATGAAAAAAGTGCTTTGAGGAATTCTTAAGATATGTTACATTTTTTTACAGTTTGGGTTGAGTAAGAGCAAGGAAATGTAAAGTCATGGTGAACGTACACACTTTCATTGACATTATTGTCATGTTAATTTAGGTGTTTTGCTTGAAAAGTTCTTCTTATATGGTGGAATAAATAGTCAAAATACAATGCTTATAAATTTGGAGTAACAAATTGGAACCATAACTTAAAAAATGATTGCTCCTGGCTCAACTATGTACCCATAATAATATCTGGTGAAATGTTTTAGTAAATTCATACCTCATGCTTTTTGCAGCCATCAAAACAGTCCTACAGTAATTCTAACTGGGCACCACTCTTATTGCCAAAACTGTTCATTTAAGTTGGGTTTGTCTAGTTCTAGGTTTTCTGCATGAACTCTAAATTTTCCAGATCACTGAGGTCAGGGTCATTCAGTTGCCTTAATGTCAGTCTGCTTCATTAATTCCAGATCAAACCAGTTTTTAGTGGTTTGAGGACGTTGTCCTGCTAAAGCACCAGTTTCTATTTACTTTTTAAATGATTGAAACGCTTCATGTAGACTCCTACAACGATTGCTCTTATCATTGCAGCCGAATGGGCATTGCCCTTGTATTTGGATAACACTATTCATACACAAAGTCCTTCAAAATAACAGAATAGAGGCAAAGAGAATTACATTTCAAATGAAAAAGACTCAATATTAGTTGCATATTCTGTATTTGTAAATTTAAAATGAAATTTTAAAAAAAGGCATGAAAAGAAAAACCTTTAAAAAATTATGGAAAATGTGTGAAAATCTTAGTAAAAAATTTCTAAGCTACGATATTATCACCTGCTTTTCCAAAGTGTTTTAAGGTATGGTGACCCAACTGTATGACCGTAAAAATCATCTTTCTTTTATTATTTTGACATTTACCAACTAGAAATAATTTTGGTAGTACTAAGTAGACTAAGACAAGAAATCTTTAGTCTGAAATAATGTCAGGCAGTGAGGAGAAAAGGTCAAATGTCCCTTTTAGTAGTCTCTGTAAATATCTGTTTTGACCTGTATGTAAGTGCTTCTGGCAGCAGGACAGTGGAGATTCCAGTGCAGAGTCTCAGCGGGAACGTTTATGGCAGGGCGCTGGAGACGGAACACATGAAGGATCATACAGAGCTGTAAAGTTAACTCTGAGGAATAACGAAGCAGCACTTTGATCACAAACATAATTCCAGCAGACACTAGTCATGTATCACCGTCCAGTGAAACCTCAATAAGATTTGTTGACCTTCTTTGTGAATGCCAACAGGCATCCTTCCTTTACATTCCAGCAAACAGAGCTGTTTGCTTGCATGTTGTCTTCTGTATGTCTGGACATCGTTGCCTGGATCCAGCTGGCCAGCTGCAATATTGCATTATTCATAAAACATAAACAGGCAAAATGGATTCCTCTGGTCCACTCCCCACCAAAGTCAGAAGATTAATGAGTCACTCTTTAGGTTATAATTCAAAGTTCATCCTCACATACATCATATTTTGAAGCACATAGATTATAGGAGAGAGAACATTTATCATATGACAGGGCCATACACAAGCTCTCCTGCGCACACAACGCGTACACACACACACACACACGCACACACACACAAACACTTCTGGTTCCTAAACACACGCTTGCACGATCGTGCACACGCGACTTGCTTTAAAAGCAGACCTCACCAGAGTGGACCTCCTCTTTCACATCCACTTATTCTAATTTTAATCACATATCTCTGAAGCATTAAAGTGCCATTTACACAAACTGATGAGCGATAATAGTCTAAGAAACTGGCCATTTCTATACTCTGCTGCCCTCAAAGAGCCAGACAGATGATAATAATCCATCATAATAATCAAACCACCAAACACACACACACACACGCACGCACACGCATACACACACACGCACACGCACACACACACACACACACTCGCACAGACACACAGTGTTATTCAGGTTCCTGTAACATTTGAACCCAGACTTTGCGTTTGGCTAATTGCAGTTTTATTTAATTTAAAGAGTTAATTATTTAACTTAATTTACTTTGAGATTTTTTTTTCCTTTTGTGTTATTTTTGTTGTCTCATTAACCCCATTTATATCACTTAGAGTAGGCTAAATCACATTTACACCATACAACATGAGCTGCAGTTTATAACATCCACTAAAACCGTTTATATATTAAAACTAGGGATAACAAAATTAATTTAATCCATAATTATATATATTGAATAGATAAAAAAGTGATTTTTTTTTCTTTTTCAAAAGAATGATGCTTCCTTTTGCCATAAAGAAAAACATCATTCTTAAATCATTTGGGTCTTTATTATTTAAAAAGCCCAATGCAGCAATTAAGCAATATCAATATCAATCATACACCATAAAACATATGATTTCTTACTATCGGTAATTTGGTATAAACTTTGTAATTTTAGTATTTTTCAGTTTGTCAAATCCCTAATTCTAAAACATTTTTTTTTTCTGAAGTTTTTTTTTTTTTTTCCCTGAGAGGTTTACCTGATTTTCTGTTAATGTTCATCTATAGTTTCCTGCTGTAGATAATATTAGCATCTAAAACAACATAGTAGATTACATTAGAAAAGAGCAAATCTGATTAATAAAATTCATCCAGCTGATTATTATTGTCATACATTTCACAGGGATTTGGTACATTCTGATCCAACTGAATTACTAAAAGGATTTGTGCTTTTAATGAATTTATTGGAACATGCGAGTTTACAGTAGAGTTCAACCATATGCATTTGGCTGAGATATGCTATGTACACTTTTCTTTGGTTGAATTGGATGAATTTATCTAAATTCTTTTCACATAATCCAGGCTTTTCAAATTATTCTCCAAAATTGTAACATTCCCGACCATTCCAGTAACACACTGAGTCCACCTTATCCAACCCAAAAACAGTTTTGATTTGAGTTTGCGGTTGTTGTCCTTTTGAAACATCTAGTTGAACATGTTCACAGGTTGTCAGCTTGCAGATCAAAAATTTTGTCATTTCATGAATATTTTTTGTTATAGAACATTACAAAGTTGCACACAGCTGTGAACTAGAAGAATTTGATAAACTGCTTTCAAAATATCAGTCTAGAACGTGTGCCAGGCATCTTCATTCAGCTCTCCCTTTGCACTGAAATCACTAAATAGTCCAGTTCAGATGTGAAGGGTTTGTATTTTGTCAGCAGGGACAGGGAAGCTGGTCAGAGTTAACCTGGATGGAGCTGGATGCAAAGCAAGGCTTGAAACTAGGTCTGAATTCACGTGTCAACTGGTAAATACTCAAAACAGAGCCACAAAACCAATGCTTTAGATCATATTTGGATCATAATATTAATATTTTGTTCATAAAAACGATTAAAATACTGTATATTATAATGCCATACCATGGAAAACAGCCATTTAAGTGCAATATTTAAAAAAGATGATATCCATGCCCATTATGGCTATTTTGCTAAAGTCAACATTTACTATAACTATTTGAAGAATTTGAATTAATGAGTTACAACAACATTTAATTTCCCCTTTGGGATCAATAAAATATTTTTTTTTCATTTCATTTTGAATTTAAATTAACTTTGGACCCAAACAGTAGTTTGCTGGCACCTGCGTACAACTACAGCGCCATCTAACAAAAGCAACAAAACGACTGAATGTATTTGACCCTATTTAGATTATTGAAATTAAATTTTGTAGGAAAGTTAACTCAAATGGACCAGTGTGGAGGGGAACAGACTATCCTGACATCCTTGAACGCAGCAGTGGAGGAAAACATGGAAAACGGCAGCCTTTCAACAGAAATTTGGCCAGTGACATTCACATTCATGAACTGCACAAATATGCATAAAATTGACACAAAGAAGGAATTGCAACCACACTTGCGATACTTCATCTCTGAATACTAGCATGTTCACTGGATTAGCTACTGGTCACAAATGAAACATAGGCTTCATCAAGTTTTCTAGCAACTTCTACTGACAGCTGATAACCTCTCAAACATCCCGGCAAACATTAACCCTGCCTCTTCAAATGACACACTGCATTATGTTCTAATCTTGGCTCAAAAACCTAATAGGAAAGGCTAATTTGAGCGGTGATGGAGCTGAGACTACAGCTGAAGCTCCAGAATAGATGCAGATATGGTATCATAATCACAAAGCGGCCCGACGGCACACATTTAGAAACAAATTGGTCTCTTCACAAGTCCAATCACACTTTCGGAGCGCCGATGCCAGCAGATTGAATTCTCACTAAATTGGCATGGCAATGTCACAGATGCCACTTCAAATGAGGTTTGAACATATATTCATTCTGTAGCTCATTGGCTTATGTTAATCCTCTCTATTTGCCACTTGTCAGCGGCAAGTGTCATTTAGCGCTGCCATCATCTCAGTCTCTCATTGACTCGCACAAGACGAGTCAGTCTTTCAATCAAGAGAAAGAGGACTCGGATCGGCTTAAAGTTTTTGGGCTGCTGATTAGATAATAAATTATGCCAGAAATGCTTCCAATTTGGAACAATTTGAAGACTTTGTGAAGTGATTTATAGCCGTGAGGTTTAGAAAAGGACTGCATTGGGGGTAGGTCCACCCAGAACTGAGTAGAGACCGAATACTTTTGAAGGAAAATGGAGACCAGAAAGCTTGCCGTTTTTATTTTATTCCATAGATGTTTATTTAAGCAAGATTTTGCCTCCTGGAGCTGGGATGAGAGGAAATGCACTCTTTACTTTAAACTTTTCCTGCTCATCGATGTCATGTAGCACAAAATGTGTCTGTGGGTTAAATATTTTTCATCTCAGTCCACAGGCTCCTTACAATATTTTTGGGGAATTTTGGCTTCATCAAAGCCTGATTGAAATTGTTCAACTGAGTCAGTTTTATGGATCACTCACACATACCCTGTAGTGGTTCCTCCCTAGCAAAGAGCCATCCGGAAAGGTGGAGGGGAGTGAGCGGCGCCACACAAGATTGTGACCGACAACACTAAGACCTGCATCTGGGCTCTGATTGGTTGTTTCTAGTTAGCACTGGGAGCAATGGGAGAAAGCCAGATTATCTATCTCGTACCATAGAAGCTGTCACGACATAGTGACAGCTTCAACAAATATGTAAAAGGAAAAAAATCTATAAAAGTTACATCCTCCAGCTTTAACATCCTGTCTGATGTCTTGGGATGTTGTGTCAATATTTCCACCTGATGTTCTTTCCTCATGATGATCATCTACTTTGTGAAGTTCACTGGGACAAGATGTCTCTGCCAGCTCCCATATTTCATCGTAGGGATGCCAGCTTCCCTCTTCTTCCTCCAAATGTAATGAAGGTTGCTATGGGCGAACACTTCAGTTTTAGTTCCATCAGACAACAAGACGCGTCTCCAAGAATAAAGGTAACAGTGCATTTTCAAACTGTAATTTGGCATTTCATGTTGGTTTTTGAGTAATAGCTTCTTCCTCACCCAGAGCCCTTTCAGTACTTGTCAATACAGGATCATCTTATTGTGGATAATGACATTATCTTACCAGCTTCTGTCAGTATTCTCACAAGGTCTTTAGTTATTTTTTTACTGAACCTGATATGCACTTCCCCCACAGACTCATCGCATCAGAGCCCATCTCCTTCCAGTTTGATGGCTGCACATGCTGATACTGTTCAAACTGGCATGTAATTGTTTGGACAGATGAATATGGCACCTTCAGGCATCTGGACATTGTATCTAAGAATGAAGCAGAGTTATGGAGGTTCACAGTTCACTCCCATCTTGGCTGTTTGTTTTCCCCCCAACCCCCCACGATGTCACACACGTGTGTTTTATGATGTTGCCTTGAAGTGCTAAGAAAAAGTTCGAGCTTTTCCAAACTATGGTTGCTAATGCTGAAGAAAGTTGACATCATCCTTGTTATAATAATGCCTCTTGGTAATGTTTACATCTCTGAAATGCTGAGTAAAATATTTTGAATTTACAGTATAGCCAATGTTTGTGTAAAAGCTAAAATAGTGAGAATAATCATTTCACGTAAAATAATTTAAAAACACAAACATCTGCTGATGGATTATAAAATGACTGAGAGCTTTTTTTTATTTTAGTTTTCTATTACCTTACCAGTTATGAAATTCTTTTACTCACTTGCACCTTCTGTTCATCTCTATTATGATGCGTTGCTCAGTTTAGTCTTATTTTAAAGGAATCAGACTTTAAACAAAAACCTCACGTAGAAAAGTTAAAAAAAAGTTAAATTATTATTTTAAAACCCCTTATGATCAATATCTCCTCTGCCTCACATCTCTGTTAATCTTCCCAGTTACATAAGCAGGTGTTATACTGAGTACTTCAGATAAAAATACCTGAACTGAACAGCGCCTGCACATGGACAAATTCTGCTGGCTACCTATATCCAAAACATCTTATTCTTTATTCTATTTTATAAACTTAAAGGGCTCATATAATAAAGAGTAGTAGCATTTTCTGTGTGTCATCATGTATATTTTAAATGTTTAAGTAAATGTCAACCCAAAAAAAACGTTGACTTTTTGATCCTTTTCCTCATGCCTTCTCAGTCAGCAGTTTTCATCTGGAGGGTAAAATTAGCTCTCCTTGCACCTCTTTCAACCTTTAGGAACCAAATCAACCTGCATTCAATGTACTCTGAAAAACTACATGATCAGAAGTTGAAGCAAAAAACAAAAAACAGGGCTATTGTTTCATATCCCGCTGACAAAATATGACTAATTACACTGCTGCTTATAAATGTGTTATCCTGGGAAGAGAGAGGCTGGTGGTGAGACTTTTTACTTGGCTTTTTTTTTTTTTTTTCACACAATAGCGGCAAATCTTATTTGTTCATTAATGTCTATCCTGCTTCAATAAGGGTCTGGAATGATCTACAAACTATTGCAAACTTTAAAAATAAAAATCNACACACACACACACTCGCACAGACACACAGTGTTATTCAGGTTCCTGTAACATTTGAACCCAGACTTTGCGTTTGGCTAATTGCAGTTTTATTTAATTTAAAGAGTTAATTATTTAACTTAATTTACTTTGAGATTTTTTTTTCCTTTTGTGTTATTTTTGTTGTCTCATTAACCCCATTTATATCACTTAGAGTAGGCTAAATCACATTTACACCATACAACATGAGCTGCAGTTTATAACATCCACTAAAACCGTTTATATATTAAAACTAGGGATAACAAAATTAATTTAATCCATAATCATATATATTGAATAGATAAAAAAGTGATTTTGTTTTCTTTTTCAAAAGAATGATGCTTCCTTTTGCCATAAAGAAAAACATCATTCTTAAATCATTTGGGTCTTTATTATTTAAAAAGCCCAATGCAGCAATTAATATCAATCATAGACCATAAAACATATGATTTCTTACTATCGGTAATTTGGTATAAACTTTGTAATTTTAGTATTTTTCAGTTTGTCAAATCCCTAATTCTAAAACATTTTTTTTTTCTGAAGTTTTTTTTTTTTTTTCCCTGAGAGGTTTACCTGATTTTCTGTTAATGTTCATCTATAGTTTCCTGCTGTAGATAATATTAGCATCTAAAACAACATAGTAGATTACATTAGAAAAGAGCAAATCTGATTAATAAAATTCATCCAGCTGATTATTATTGTCATACATTTCACAGGGATTTGGTACATTCTGATCCAACTGAATTACTAAAAGGATTTGTGCTTTTAATGAATTTATTGGAACATGCGAGTTTACAGTAGAGTTCAACAATATGCATTTGGCTGAGATATGCTATGTACACTTTTCTTTGGTTGAATTGGATGAATTTATCTAAATTCTTTTCACATAATCCAGGCTTTTCAAATTATTCTCCAAAATTGTAACATTCCCGACCATTCCAGTAACACACTGAGTCCACCTTATCCAACCCAAAAACATTTTTGATTTGAGTTTGCGGTTGTTGTCCTTTTGAAACATCCAGTTGAACATATTCACAGGTTGTCAGCTTGCAGATAAAAAATTTTGTCATTTCATGAATATTTTTTGTTATAGAACATTACAAAGTTGCACATAGCTGTGAACTAGAAGAATTTGATAAACTGCTTTCAAAATATCAATCTAGAATGTGTGCCAGGCATCTTCATTCAGCTCTCCCTTTGCACTGAAATCACTAAATAGTCCAGTTCAGATGTGAAGAGTTTGTATTTTGTCAGCAGAGACAGGGAAGCTGGTCAGAGTTAACCTGGATGGAGCTGGATGCAAAGCAAGGCTTGAAACTAGGTCTGAATTCACGTGTCAACTGGTAAATACTCAAAACAGAGCCACAAAACCAATGCTTTAGATCATATTTGGATCATAATATTAATATTTTGTTCATAAAAATGATTAAAATACTGTATATTATAATGCCATACCATGGAAAACAGCCATTTAAGTGCATTATTAAAAAAAGATGATATCCATGCCCATTATGGCTATTTTGCTAAAGTCAACATTTACTATAACTATTTGAAGAATTTGAATTAATGAGTTACAACAACATTTAATTTCCCCTTTGGGATCAATAAAATATTTTTTTTTCATTTCATTTTGAATTTAAATTAACTTTGGACCCAAACAGTAGTTTGCTGGCACCTGCGTACAACTACAGCGCCATCTAACAAAAGCAACAAAATGACTGAATGTATTTGACCCTATTTAGATTATTGAAATTAAATTTTGTAGGAAAGTTAACTCAAATGGACCAGTGTGGAGGGGAACAGACTATCCTGACATCCTTGAACGCAGCAGTGGAGGAAAACATGGAAAACGGCAGCCTTTCAACAGAAATTTGGCCAGTGACATTCACATTCATGAACTGCACAAATATGCATAAAATTGACACAAAGAAGGAATTGCAACCACACTTGCGATACTTCATCTCTGAATACTAGCATGTTCACTGGATTAGCTACTGGTCACAAATGAAACATAGGCTTCATCAAGTTTTCTAGCAACTTCTACTGACAGCTGATAACCTCTCAAACATCCCGGCAAACATTAACCCTGCCTCTTCAAATGACACACTGCATTATGTTCTAATCTTGGCTCAAAAACCTAATAGGAAAGGCTAATTTGAGCGGTGATGGAGCTGAGACTACAGCTGAAGCTCCAGAATAGATGCAGATATGGTATCATAATCACAAAGCGGCCCGACGGCACACATTTAGAAACAAATTGGTCTCTTCACAAGTCCAATCACACTTTCGGAGCGCCGATGCCAGCAGATTGAATTCTCACTAAATTGGCATGGCAATGTCACAGATGCCACTTCAAATGAGGTTTGAACATATATTCATTCTGTAGCTCATTGGCTTATGTTAATCCTCTCTATTTGCCACTTGTCAGCGGCAAGTGTCATTTAGCGCTGCCATCATCTCAGTCTCTCATTGACTCGCACAAGACGAGTCAGTCTTTCAATCAAGAGAAAGAAGACTCGGATCGGCTTAAAGTTTTCGGGCTGCTGATTAGATAATAAATTATGCCAGAAATGCTTCCAATTTGGAACAATTTGAAGACTTTGTGAAGTGATTTATAGCCGTGAGGTTTAGAAAAGGACTGCATTGGGGGTAGGTCCACCCAGAACTGAGTAGAGACCGAATACTTTTGAAGGAAAATGGAGACCAGAAAGCTTGCCGTTTTTATTTTATTCCATAGATGTTTATTTAAGCAAGATTTTGCCTCCTGGAGCTGGGATGAGAGGAAATGCACTCTTTACTTTAAACTTTTCCTGCTCATCGATGTCATGTAGCACAAAATGTGTCTGTGGGTTAAATATTTTTCATCTCAGTCCACAGGCTCCTTACAATATTTTTGGGGAATTTTGGCTTCATCAAAGCCTGATTGAAATTGTTCAACTGAGTCAGTTTTATGGATCACTCACACATACCCTGTAGTGGTTCCTCCCTAGCAAAGAGCCATCCGGAAAGGTGGAGGGGAGTGAGCGGCGCCACACAAGATTGTGACCGACAACACTAAGACCTGCATCTGGGCTCTGATTGGTTGTTTCTAGTTAGCACTGGGAGCAATGGGAGAAAGCCAGATTATCTATCTCGTACCATACTGTCACGACATAGTGACAGCTTCAACAAATATGTAAAAGGAAAAAAATCTATAAAAGTTACATCCTCCAGCTTTAACGTCCTGTCTGATGTCTTGGGATGTTGTGTCAATATTTCCACCTGATGTTCTTTCCTCATGATGATCATCTACTTTGTGAAGTTCACTGGGACAAGATGTCTCTGCCAGCTCCCATATTTCATCGTAGGGATGCCAGCTTCCCTCTTCTTCCTCCAAATGTAATGAAGGTTGCTATGGGCGAACACTTCAGTTTTAGTTCCATCAGACAACAAGACGCGTCTCCAAGAATAAAGGTAACAGTGCATTTTCAAACTGTAATTTGGCATTTCATGTTGGTTTTTGAGTAATAGCTTCTTCCTCACCCAGAGCCCTTTCAGTACTTGTCAATACAGGATCATCTTATTGTGGATAATGACATTATCTTACCAGCTTCTGTCAGTATTCTCACAAGGTCTTTAGTTATTTTTTTACTGAACCTGATATGCACTTCCCCCACAGACTCATCGCATCAGAGCCCATCTCCTTCCAGTTTGATGGCTGCACATGCTGATACTGTTCAAACTGGCATGTAATTGTTTGGACAGATGAATATGGCACCTTCAGGCATCTGGACATTGTATCTAAGAATGAAGCAGAGTTATGGAGGTTCACAGTTCACTCCCATCTTCGCTGTTTCATTCCCTCCAACCCCCCACGATGTCACACACGTGTGTTTTATGATGTTGCCTTGAAGTGCTAAGAAAAAGTTCGAGCTTTTCCAAACTATGGTTGCTAATGCTGAAGAAAGTTGACATCATCCTTGTTATAATAATGCCTCTTGGTAATGTTTACATCTCTGAAATGCTGAGTAAAATATTTTGAATTTACAGTATAGCCAATGTTTGTGTAAAAGCTAAAATAGTGAGAATAATCATTTCACGTAAAATAATTTAAAAACACAAACATCTGCTGATGGATTATAAAATGACTGAAGGCTTTTTTTAATTTTAGTTTTCTATTACCTTACCAGTTATGAAATTCTTTTACTCACTTGCACCTTCTGTTCATCTCTATTATGATGCGTTGCTCAGTTTAGTCTTATTTTAAAGGAATCAGACTTTAAACAAAAACCTCACGTAGAAAAGTTAAAAAAAGTTAAATTATTATTTTAAAACCCCTTATGATCAATATCTCCTCTGCCTCACATCTCTGTTAATCTTCCCAGTTACATAAGCAGGTGTTATACTGAGTACTTCAGATAAAAATACCTGAACTGAACAGCGCCTGCACATGGACAAATTCTGCTGGCTACCTATATCCAAAACATCTTGTTCTTTATTCTATTTTATATACTTAAAGGGCACATATAATAAGAGTAGTAGCATTTTCTGTGTGTCATCATGTATATTTTAAATGTTTAAGTAAATGTCAACCCAAAAAAAACGTTGACTTTTTGATCCTTTTCCTCATGCCTTCTCAGTCAGCAGTTTTCATCTGGAGGGTAAAATTAGCTCTCCTTGCACCTCTTTCAACCTTTAGGAACCAAATCAACCTGCATTCAATGTACTCTGAAAAACTACATGATCAGAAGTTGAAGCAAAAAACAAAAAACAGGGCTATTGTTTCATATCCCGCTGACAAAATATGACTAATTACACTGCTGCTTATAAATGTGTTATCCTGGGAAGAGAGAGGCTGGTGGTGAGACTTTTTACTTGGCTATTTTTTTTTTTTTTCACACAATAGCGGCAAATCTTATTTGTTCATTAATGTCTATCCTGCTTCAATAAGGGTCTGGAATGATCTACAAACTATTGCAAACTTTAAAAATAAAAATCACTCGTAATTTTTAGTAGCTGCAGCTGAAGGAGCTCATTGCAAAAAATCTGATCTTAAGGCCAAGAGGAATTGATTTTGTTTCCCAGGGAGCCAATCAGGAACTTTGAAAAACAGCTAAGAGAGACTCACGGACTACAATAAAGATTACTCACCCTATATATGAAGCTTTTGCTTCTCAAAATCCAGAGGACCACAATCCTTTCTCTAACTAAAATGTTTAAACGTCTTAAACAGTTTCTGTATAAAAGGTATAAAGCTTAAATTGCTTACCAAGTCATTTAGTTTGCAGGGATTGAAAACACTGACATTTTGTAAAGCTCACCAATGCGTGATGCTTTGTTCCTTTACCTGAACTAAAACCGTACCCAAAAGAATCATAAAGACTGTCTTCAATAAAATCGGCAGGTTAGTTTAACATGTTCTGTAGGAAAATGCTCATATTGAGAAAAAGTGTTCTGAATTTTGTACATTTTTACATTGCAGCACTGCTAGTGACCACAGGAAGTCAGAAAAGCAGCAGTTTAAAACTCTGAGGCATCATCTTAAAAGTTGTTGGTGTGACCACGATCTATTTACTGATTTTCTCCTCGTATGAACTACTCAGAACAATTACTGAGTGTGTCAATGCCGGTGTTGCTTTAGGCATTCTTTTTTTTTTACTTCTGGTGAACAGTAGCCACCATAATTCACTTATTTGATACATGGGAAGCACTTGTGACTCACATTAGTTTCCCGGTTTATTTCTATTGAAATCACTCACTGAATGGTTTGCTGTGTGCTTTCATCCAAGCGGTATCCCCCTGTGTATTTTGTTTTACCGTAAAATGTTTAAAATTTATTCTAGGGAGTTCTGTCTCCGCTGTATTTTTGGCAAGGAGGAGGACATGAAGGCAAGTTTCAATTAGGGCTACAACTCAAGGTTCACAACTTCAGATTTTTTGTTTGCCCCAACTGTTGCACTCCAACACAAACGGAGGTTTTGCTGATGAGCCTCATGCTGACGTGCTTGAGATCTGGCTGTGGTTAACAGTTGAGGACTCAAAGCTGTTTCTGCAAATTGTGCTCCCTATATCCTCAGTATATTGATATATTGCTTTCTCTTTGGAGTTTTACAAAAATATATAATGTTTACACTTTAGATGTTGGATCAAACTTTGACATACATTTTTTCCAGGGCTTTTTTTTTCCTTCTTTTTCTTCCAGCTATGTAGGAGTTGTTGACATTGAATGCTTGCTTTAGGATCATAAGCAAGATCTTCTATTCACAGACAACAAATATTTGTGAAAGGTTTCTAACGTAGCTTGTTTCCTAGGAAACTAACACACTTTTTTACTCACTGCATGTAAACGCATGGTAGTTTGGTAATTATTTCTTTGACTATTTAAGTAGTTTGAAGTGAGAATAGCTGTATTCTTATCACCAAGTAATTTTCTTTTAAAAGTGTAAGTGAATTGTAGAAGGAAAAGGTAAATTCCCCATTATATTTAGTTGTAGCTCATTCGGATGCATGAATAAGCTATTATATAAACTAGACATTTCTCTACCACAACTCAAGAATCGTACAATTTTGAGTTACCAGCATTAGCAGATGGACGTCAATATAAAAAAACAAAAATATTTAAGGTGAGGATTTTTCCTCACAATTTCTTTATATGATCAAAATTTCCATTTACAAATCAGAGTCTATAAGTTCCAAAAAGGTAGAACCACAAGCATCACTTTGCTTTATTATTTGTACTTATAAATGACTGTTTAAGTTTTGCGTCCCTAGAGAAATTTAATTTTGGATTTCACTGGTAAAATCAGATTTTATTTTTCAGTATATAAAAAAAAAAAATCTCCTCCTCTGAGTTTTTCCCGCTTTCTGTTTCCTCTGTTTTTTTTGTTTTTTTTTTGCCGTTCGGTTCCCTTGAGGATAATTGTGGGTAGGTCATATAATCACACACTGCTCATCAGCTCCCCTTTGATGAACAAATGAGAAGTCCTTCGCCCTTTGAAACATTTTTGTGTGGCACAGTCAGGCAATTAATGACTGTACGCGTAAATCCAAAGTGTGAATCCGTGAGAAGAGACGAGCAGAGAAGGAAAAGAGTCGGAGAGGAGGGACAGAAGAGGAAGAGTACGTTTCGAGCGCCTTCACCTCTGTTCCAGGTGTCTCTGGCCGCATGATTTCCTCCGCGCGCCGCAATCAGCTCCCTTAATGAAATAAGTAATTAACATATTATAATTGTGCTGCACTTTGATTTGACAGGAATCATTTTACATGTCTAATACTATGCTAATTTAATCTGTTTCTCACTTCACGAGCTGACCTTTTGTGATTAAGCTTTGAGGGAGATTTCTGCTTTGTTCACGTTGTGGGTGTGTTTGGGTTTGAATGCAAAAGGAAAGGTTTGTTTCAGGACTTCATTTGGAACACTTGGTGTGTGTGTGTGTGTGTGTGTGTGTGTGTGTGTGTGTGTGTGGGGGTGTGTGTGTGTGTGTGTGTTTTTACTGCAGACAAGGATTCAGAATTCATGGACCAAATCTTGCTTATTGTGTCGCTGTATATTCTCTGAGTTTTAAAGCAACATGCACTGTAACTAGATATTAGAAACGGTGTATAAAAGGACACAGTGCATATTTTTTTTGTAAAAAAATTACAAATATCGACTTCTACTACTATTGAGCATTGGAACGGATCAGAAATTTGCATGTGGGAGAAAAATACAAGTTCCATTGACAGATTATTTCACTTACAACATGGGAAACATGTCTTGTTATAAGTGAAATAATCTGCCAGTGGAACTTGAACTTTATTAAAAATTAATATTAAGGAATTATTGACTTAAAGGAAAATCCTATAGCTTCCTGAAAAGCTACTTGCAAGTTTTTTATCTTATTTTAAAGCACTGATATAGTTACACTATCCAAAAATACTTGGTAAGATTTGTGTCCTTTTGCTGTGTACAAAAATAAAAACAACTGAAAACATCATGTTTTAATCTCCAAAATTCTCCTTGAACTGTTTTATTTTTTCATGTTTTCTATGTCTCATGACGCAACTCTATAAAGTGTGGCTTCATTGTTTGTTTTTTGATGACACTAATGTAGAAGATGTTAAAATAAGTCCAGCTCTATCACTCCAGGAAGAGCAAAGGACCAAGCTGCAGCGTCCGTCCAAACTGCCTGTTCTCAGGTTTTCCTGGCAGCCATGCGGCCCCTGGCTCCACGGTCCAGTCCTCCTGGCTGAGACTCAAAATCGGCAAATCTGGCCTCTGTTTCAAGACAACAAGCTGCCTGTAGGGATCAACACATAAACAATCATACTTTTTTAGAAAATATCATGATTTATCTAAAGACAGACAGAGAGAAATAAATAACTTTTTACATAATTAGAAAGGGTCAAACAGTCTGAGAGAGATGCAGGAAGTGGAGAGGAAGTAATCGGAGGAGCAGGCTGGCGTTGGGAAGACTGACGGCGTATGTGCCAGCCAGTAACAAGACAGCATATTGCCAGGCTTCTTGTTTTGCTGTGTGATCGCTCTGAAGCCTCCGGGGCTCTCTGACAACATTACCATACTCCTCACCCCCCTGTACACAATGCTTGTGTCATCGCTGCCTCGGTGTGGCGCCGCCCGTTTCAGACATGACACTGCTGCTGTTTTAGAGTGTCACTTGTGGTTTCAGGCATGAGCTTATTAGTTCAATCAGACTCAGCGTGGATGCTTAGTGAGTGCCAACTTAAAATCAAGTGTGGGCTCGCTTTGTTCGAAAGCCAACTTTGCCAAATCTCCGTGTGAGTCTGTTAAGTGTAAAATTTGATTTCTTAAAGGGAGGAGTGTGTGTGTGTGAGTTTGTTTGTAATGCCTTGTGGGGGCAATTTTCCTGACATATACTACGTTGTGGGGACCAATTGCTCCTTGTGGGGACCGGAGCCTGGTCCCCACAAGGGGAAACCCTGTTTTTGGGTCAGGGGTCAGAGTTAGGCCTAAGGTATGAATTGAGTTTTGGATAGGGTTAGGGTTAGGTATGTGATGGTTAGGGTTAGGAAAAGGGTAAAGGTTAGGTTTAGGCTGTAGAAATGAATGGAAGTCAATGGAAAGTCCCCACAAAGATAGCAACACAAACATGTGCGTGTGCGTGTGTGTGTGTGTGTGTGTGTGTGTGTGTGTGTGACACTTGAAACTCTTCTCTGCTGAACTGGATGTAGCTTTGCTCTCACACCCTGCCACTGCGAATGCGTTTAGATGCATGTCACATTATTATGAACACAAGCAGCACTTAGAGAGTCATTAGCAACCGCTGTCGTCATATAAAGCAAACGGCGATTCATGTCAGTGTTGGGTTTTATCTCTGAGACTAAATCTTCATTGTTAAGCAATGAATTAGACACTTTTCTTTAAAAAAACAAAAATACAACATCTCGATGACTGACAGGACGTTTGGTTGTGTGAGTCCAAAAGTCGTGTGTTTTTGATGAACACCAGGAAGACGGTCTCTGAACGTCTGAGAAGAATTTTGGAGGATCTAGTTAAAGTCCAAACTTTCTGAGTGTCACTACGGATAGTCTAAATGCAAATATTTTCAAACACGGAAGAAAAAATAGAAACTGTAGAAAAAATAAATCTGTGAGATTTGTCCAGTTTTTACTTTAATGATGTGTTTTAATGCACTTTGATCCAGCTCACATGGCTTAAATGTGCCCAATAAATGAGCTGAGACTGAACTTGGCGCCGTTTGCTGCGCAAAGCAGATAGAAGCAGAATGACGACAGAAAACACGCTCGTATATCATTTGTTGTTTATTAAAAGTTGCTGGTTCTCTGTTTTAGAGTAAAACTGAGAGAGCGGTTTCATTTCCTATAAAGGCAGCCACCCTGTTTTAAAAGCTTTCCCTGACCAGAGCAAGTGCTAACCCTGCCCACTGGATCTGATGGGAAGGGCTGACACATTAATTACAAGACTATTCAGTGCAGCACACAGCCATAAAACAAAGGACTCGTTAGATATAATGTGCTTGCATGGATATTTATCTTACAAACCAATCAATGTTTTTATTTTTTGTATTATTTCCTTTCTGCTGAGGTAGCTTTTGGAAAATGTAGCATTTAAGAACATTTCTTACTAAACATGAGTTGTCTGTCACTGTGTTTCATACAACTTGTGGGTGGCTTAGTAGCGTCGGCTTCAATGACTAACTGGTCTGTGCCCAGCTGCCTTCACCCCAAGCTGTCATCAAGTCGTGTCGTCAAACTGACTGTGGTCTCCTGTTGTTAAATTTATCTTCAGATCATGTGAGCGCTGTAAAACCTCTCCTCCTCAAACTGAAGCCTCAAGTCTTTGGGCATTTGGTCTTGATGATGAGTATTTCCTGAAGAATGAGACGAAATTATATTCAGGAAGCTGCAAACTCTCTGGAATGCTCCGAGATTGATCCCAAAAACACATTTTCAATGAAAGTTTTACCTTTGGATTATAACGAAGCAAAACATGGACATTGTGTTCCAGTTGAAATCTTTTCCCTTTTACCTCATACTTTTCGGCTCTTTTTCCCTCAGTTTATACTTTCCTTCATCCTTCATCCTTGTTAAGATGATGTGTTAGGATCCAGACTAAATTAAAGGATTGTTCCAGATTTGTAGAGTTCATAGTGCGGTTGACCTGGCCTGGCTTAAAATATTCCATGTGTAAAATGGTTAGACCTCATTAGGATTATACTTACACATGACAGAGGTTATTTCAGATACCATTTGAGATTCATAAAAAAAATTCTCTATGCATAAAAACAAAATAAAAAGATATTTTCAATGCTTTATTGGAATTAGACTCGCCAGAGACTGAGCTAAGGACTACTACATATACTGGTCAAACCTCAAATCTAATTTTTCTGCCCACATTAGTAAAAGAGAGTAAAGCTTGAACCAAAACTAACGACCTAAGTAAACATATATTTAATGCCTATACGTGGTGGAAAAAAGTTTCATTTCTGGTCTCATCTAACAATGTGATTACTGGTATCTATTTCTTTATCTTGGTCAAAATCAAATCAGTATTTTATTTTGGTTTTTATAAACCAAAAACAATTTCTGGCTGATTGGCGGCCCTTTCCATTTGAAAAGTGACCAAATAATTTTTTTTTTCCACTGCCTGCCCAGTAGGCGGGAGTGAGTGGAGGAGTAAAGTTAAATACTTTATATACAAGAACATCATCTACAATTAACACCCTCACACACAGTCATTGCCGGTACCACATTTATTTAATTTATTCAGCATATGGGAAAATTGTATTGATCACAATTTGGTGCACATGAAATTCCTTCCATGTTAAAACTACTTATATGTCGAGGCAGCATGTATATCTCACAAACCATTTGCATAATGCACTTAATAATTAATAATCTGCCAAGTTGAGATCCTGAACAGGATGGTCAAAAATCTCTCTAGACTTCTTTTCTTTTTACTTTCCCATGTTAATCAAGGTAAGAGGAAAAAAAAAAACAACTGATTATATCAGGTAGCTGTGTTTGTTTTCCTAATATGGAACAAGATTACAAAGTCGTGATGGTTCATCATACTTCATCAGGGTGTCAAAAACTTAAATATCCTCACATTCACAAGTGGAATGTGATGGCATCCGCCAGGCAGCGTATTCACAGCCGTGACAACGTGTTAAACATCTGGCATGTGAGTGATCAGGAAAACAAAGAGGGCCTCTGAGACGCCAAGGATGCAAGGAGAACGATACCTTAGAAGTGAAAATAAAAATAACAACACCAAATCTGACTGGGTGAAATTGTATTTTTCTAATTTAAGTTACAGGCGAAATGACGATTTGTTTACTTTTGTCAGGATTTTGGTGCAGGTGTTCTCCTTCTTTGTACATGCAAGCATTTTCATTGTGCTTGAGCCCGTTTCTGTTTGTGCCTGTGAGGATAAAAAGAGCTTAAGGTTTGGCACGGTTTGTTATTCTACCCAGCGTTCAGTCACGCAGCCGCTCCATGAGAAAAGAGAATGACGCCGGAGAACCATCCTCCTCTGTGGCGCTTCCCTCTCTCCCATCCCTCTCCCCCTGCAGTGTGTGTGAGTGCTATCCATCTGTCAGTTGTCAGTGCCAGGGAGTGATACAGAGAGCTGTCACTTCTCATCAGCCTGCACTGGAGAGGCCTTTTGCAGCTGCCCTGCCTGACTCGAGGCCAAAGGAAATGTGGACAGGGTGGGGTGAGCTGAGGAGAAAGAGGAAGAAGAAAGAAAAAAAAAGACAGAGTCAAAAAGAGGAGAGGGGGGAGTCAAGGGGGCAATTAAAACAGAGACAATTAAAGAAAGCTGGGGAAAGATTGGAACCAGCGCAGGACACGTAACAGATTGTACATATCGTATTACTTTTCCTTGTTTCTGGTTCTGTGTCAGTACGTGCTGCGCAGGGCATTAAGCCCTGCTACCGCCCCCTGTTGGTGGCCAGCCGGAACTGCAGCAACAGCTGCAGGGGATTCTTTTGTAATGTTTCCATCAGTTGGAACTTAGGAGGTCGGAAAGCACCAGAACCGCTCTGCACATTCCTACAAAGACGGCTTGAAAGACGACTGCGAAACATGATATAAAGTTAGCACAAGAAGACTTACTGTGCTGCTGTGTGACTCAGAACAGAACGGCTCCCTCCAGGTCAGAGGTCAGACTCTGCCTCAAGAGGAGGAGTGAATGTGTCCCTGTGCATCTTGTTCCTCGCCGATGGTCATGACGTGCTGTATTTTAACCTACTTCATGCTGTCAGACTGGTCCAACTTAAGGAATATCTTGATTGAACAGGTCTGGCAGTAATCACACCTGTTCAAAGTGAATGATGAATGCAGTTAATCCCCATTAATTCATGATTTGACAGGTAAGGCCATATGTTTGATAGCCAGAAATTGGTGTGGGATTATTACTTTTTATTCAGTGTTGATGCCAAGTTAAGAAATGTCAGTTGTTTTTAATCTGATAAAGTTTGAGAATGAATTAGAAATTCTTTATAAGGAATCCTATAACATCACACCATTATTTAAAATCTTACTGTTTTTATTCAGACTTTAGAAGACGATGAGAAATAAACGGGAAAATATCCTAAAGAGTTTTTATTTGCGTGGCTTTAAGTTAATCAGTGTGCTGAGTTTGAAAGCTTAAAGAGTTAATAAATCATGATTTATAGACTTTTGTAGATAAATAACACTGTTTAAAAGATTATCTGCTTCTTTTTTTTTAGTGCAGTAAATGTTTAATGTGTCCAGAGCTTTTCAAAATGTCACATTTCAAACCTTTTAGAGTATTTTATTAACATTTTTTTTTCTGATAGAACACAAAGTGATGCAAACCTGTCCCGGTCTCAAGTCTTCTGCTGCCACATTTCTCTGTTGACTTGCATCAGTGTTCCCCTGAACTCTGATTAGCTTCTTTCTTCACGCTGAGGAACAGCATTCCTGCACCATGATGCTGCCACCACCATGTTTCACAGTAAAGGGTGATGTGCTCAGAAAGACACGTGTCAATTCTCCCTCACAGTTTCACTTTGGTCTCCTTCGAACTCCTCCAAAGTTGCCATGAACGACGTCGGCTTCAGAGCAAAAGGGAAATGAATCCATATGTTCTTATAATCTACCAGAATATGTTGTAATGGCATCTGCCATATAAAACCTCAATAATATGTACTAAGACTCTGCAGTTGCGACAAGACAAATTGTGGAAAGGTTAAAACCGTCTTAATATCTGTGCAAAGCAGTGTATTTTGTGATGCAGGTCTTTTACAGCGAGAACTTTATCAGTGAACATTTCATCTCCTTTTCCCTCCCAGCCCTTCCAATGAAGCCACCTTCAGGAACATCAACATGACAAGCATGACGAGTCCTGAGCAGCAGCAAAGGATACGAACGCTGAGCCTCAGGGGCCCTCTCTGTGAGAAACCCTATTTTTTATCTTTCATGTCTCTGTTCAGTCCTTTCAAATAACTCTATAAAAGAAAGAAAAAGATAATCTACAGCTGCTGGAGCTTTTGATATTGATAGTTTTTTTTTCTCCAGCCAAAGATATTGATCTGCTGTTGCTCTGAGAAATGGTCCACAGATTTTTCCACGAGACAAAGAGAAAGATGTGCACAAAATCACTTAGTTCCAGAGGAAGGAAATTCATAAAGAAGAGTTAGGAGGCGGCAGCAGCTGCTGCTGCTTTCCTGCAAAACCCGAGACGTGCGTTGTCATTCTCTGTCCTCTAATTCTTTGTCATTCAAACAGGTATGAGTAATTCGGCGACATGATTGCCACTTTCAGCAACGCCATAATTCAGAATGAGGCCGTTATGCCGCACATTTCAGGGGTAAAAAAAAAAAATACAATGAAAAAAAATTGTTCACGTTGCAGCAAATTGCCGGCTCAGCAGAGTTTATGAATCATTTGGCAACACGACAGGAACAGAATCGGAGCGCTGGAGTTTTACAGCCGCTGTGATGAATACTTCACATCAGTGGGGGAAAAATGTAATCGTATTATACAACACTTTAAATAGAAAAGCATTTAAAAGCAAAGTCGGGGGTTGAGATGTTATAAATTCCTGTGTTTGTGTGTGTTCCACTGTAAAGGGAACACAGTGGAACCTCACTCCCACCCCCCCTTAAACTTGTCATTAGGACATGAATGCTGATTGCACAATGCAAAAGGCTTAAAATAATGAGACCATCTGCTTTTAGAATAGCTCCTAAAAAATAAAAAAAAAACTTGGCTTTAACTACACAATGCTGGATGCCAGTGGGCACAAAATCTTCTGGGAAAATGAGGGTTTGAATTACAGCACTAAAGAGTCGTCTGCAAGCTGGCAGCAAAACTTAGATGCATTCTGCTTGCTGGTCTTCATGTGAACAAGTATCTCCCATCGTGGAACACAAGATACGTGGGACAAACGTTTTGCACGCAAACGGAAGATAACCTGCAAACGCCGCAATGTCTTTGCAGCACAAAAGGGAAACGTTCTGCCGATTGCTTGAACGGTAAAAGAGAGAAAAATAAAAATGATCTAATTTGATCGCGCTTAAGTTGCGGCCAAATTACGTTTACGTTCTCGGAGGATAATGCCAAAAAGGGTTTGCAGTCGGACCAGTTTGTACTAAACGGTGCATATGAGCATGAGATCACCATGCAGAAACTGCAGACCTGCTAAGAGTGCCAAAGCTACCAACTGAAGGCCCAGCAAGGCTTAAGGAAATATGTTGCATTTAATAGCCTGTGAAAGGGCTGCTTTATTCAAGAAATAAACTTTTACTTTTTCATAAACTGCAATGGACGATTACAGCTCAGCAGCATTTAGATTTAAAGCTATTCCTTTGTAGCTGGAAAGTCTTGTGTCCGTAAACGCAAAGATTCCAACGGTACCGTCGAAGCTTCAAGGCCTCAATTTCACTTGGATTATTTTTACATGAGCTTCTGCTCAGTTATTAAGTCACATCAAGTTTACTTGTGTGGCTCATTTCAACAACAAAGCAGTTTAAAGGGCTTCACATAATAAACACTGTAACCAGTTATGAACTAGCAGCAAACAATACATTTTGTCAAACACAATCATTAAAATCATTAAAACTAATTATCATTAAATGTATATCAAATACATTAATCAGTGTTCCAGTTACTATTAATCAATGACAACTATAAAAAGGTTGGGTTTTAGCCTTGATTTAAAGGAGTTCATTGTTTTCTGGAAGTTTGTTCCAGAGTTGTGGTGCCTAGAAGCTGCAAGCTGCTTCTCCATGTTTGGTTCTGGTTCTGTGGATGCAGAGCAGAACCAGAACCAA